>NC_087174.1:20113107-20193107 GCF_035594125.1 Scylla paramamosain | reverse complement strand
GATAGACATGTCCACTACGTTGTATATTGTTTATGTTGGAAATGTAGAAACTACTGTATCACATATGAACATCCTTGATAGGGAGTGGCCAAAGAAAGGTTAAGTCTGGCATGAAAAAAAATATTTCCATTGTATACTTCTTAGCTCTTTTAAAATCCTGCACAATTTGGCATTTACAACTATGCCAGTGTATAAAATTTCATGAAATATGTATGAATATACATGTAAAAAACATATCAACATACATACAATTTAGGCATACTATGTATATACTTATATTTTTGAACAAGTGTACTTACTCTGTGTGTGTGTGTGTGTACCAAAGTATGGATGTTGAACCTTAAAAATACTTTCAATCTTTACAAGCTAAATTATGTGATTATGTCATACGCAGTACAGTATATTATGAAAGAATACACTTCACTTAACCATTACTCTGTAAAATGAGACAATACTGACTTGCAAATATATGGAAGTTCTTCAGATTTCAAAAATATATATTCCACATTACTATGATTTCTACCTACGTCTCTCACACATTTCATCATCCTCACTTTTATTACATTAGCTTACTTAGACTGGCATTACATGTGGGCAGCTTCCTTAACAGAACTGTTGCTCCTTCACAGTGTATTCTTTTGACAATGACTTAGTGAAGGCCTTGCTGGAGTTACTTGGAGCTACTTGTCTTTCAGTGACAAAAATGCCAAAAGTGCTGTCCAAGTGGAGGCAACACTACAGAGACTATGTATGAATCTACTTTTTCTTTTTTAACTTTCTCATCAAAAGGTCACATTACTTTCTCCAACAAGAGTTCAGCCAAGTCAGTGATGAAGGACTGCACTACAAAGAAATGGCAGTTTTGTGAAAGAAATGCACAATGTACTACAGTACAACCACTTTAAATTATCTAAAAACACTCACATGGATGCTGCAATATATCTATGAAGAAAAAGGAAAAAAAAAAGTATATATCAAATTTAACATAAAATTCTAAGGCATATTTCCATTTATGTATATAGATAAAAATTTCAATAATATTTAATTCAAAGTAAACTATATTTCATTACTTTATAGAGCCTCGAATACACAAGATTAGTACAGTATCTGCATATTCTTAGAATGTCTTATTAAGAATAACAAATAAAATAAATTTCATTATCTTATAGCCTCAAAGAACATGAGCATATTCTTTGCATATATCCTACAAATAAACTCAGTATATCATAACTGCCTTCATGAACATTTTTATGCAAGAAATACTGCCTGAAGACTGTGGTGACCTTGGCAACACCTAAAGGGAGGCTGCAGGAGAGAAATGTGTTGTGGAAGGTGTTTTGTTTGTGCATTGTGTTGGTATGTGGTGTTCTGTAGGGATCAGTGCACTCAAGAGTATCTAGATCACAATCCCTGGATGGGCAAATACAATTTAGGTTTTGTCTCCTTTCATTTTGTAGGCTCTCTTACATGGTGGCCTGAGCCAGCGTGTTATCTGGCTTACCCATCCCCCTAACAATGGGGTGTGGGTGTGTCCTTTGTCCTGTGAGAGAATCATGCAGGCTGAAGATGCTTACAATGTAATGTTATCTGAAATGTTATATAATACTGGGATAAAACCATGTGCAGGTGAGGTGAAGTGTGAAGAAGTGCACAGAAAATTCATGTGATGTTCTGTTGCCCAGTGGGACATAATGTTGATGGTAAGAGTTAGGTCTGATGTGTGAGGATGTATTGTCAGTTCATTCTAATAGTGAGTACAAGTAACATCATGAGATCATAACTTTTAGTGGAAAGCAATGTACTCCTCAAAGGATCTCACCCACAGGAACAGTAAGACACTTGTGAGATGCCACTGCTTTACCACACCACTGCCTTATCCTCCCCAGTGCTGCCAAGTGTAGTGTGATGGCTTCCACCTCCACTACTATTCTGATGTCCACAGCATATTCAAATTGCATAGTACTGATAGTGTCATGAATGCAGCCCACACTACTGCATGGATTGTTTCAACCACACACAAATCTCTACCACTGTGAGAAGTGAATGTTGCAGGAACAAAGCATATTAACATAATATGTCATGTGATCCAGCATTTATATAACAGGTAATTACCTTATGAACTCTGAAAACTACATTATCTCATCTCTGAGTTCCTGGTAAAGACTATTACTTATAAAGTGCATAAATTCAGCTTTATGTGCATTTCAAATGATATATATATATAGATTTATATATAAGATTTGTGCTACTCTCAAATTGCCATGCACATATCAACAGTTATCACTATATATTTAAACTTGTACAAAACCACCGCCAGTAATGTTATCCAATTTGGCACTTCAGTCCTCCAAAGGGGAATCCTTGCACTGGTGTGGCAGCTGCCCACCCCTACACCACTGGCACAAAGAATCTTAACTTAGCTCTGTATCTCCAGGTGAATGTGAAAATTACAGCAGCACATACCAATATGATAATACTCTAAATCCAGATAATAATGCCAAGATGTATCACTAACGAGACAGAAGGGAAACGCACACAGTTTGGTGAGGTGAGTCTAGAGTGTTGTGCTATGGTCTGGTGAACTGGGGTGATGTCACAACTTGGTTCACTAAGGGGACTTGGGTAGTGAGGGCTGGGCTTGAGAGGTCCACCACATAAGGCTGTCCAGACCCATATATGACCTGGGAACTTGTGTCTATACCTTCCTCTTTGGAGGTGGATGCAACAGGCACTTGGTGGGCTGACACAACAAGACCTTGCTGGTGTGCTGCTAATACTGGCACTGTCTGGTGGGCTGTTACAGCTGTCTGTTGGTGAGTGCTGGTATTCTGCTGGTGGGCAGAAACAACAGGCACTTGCTGGTGATTTCCAGCAGTCTGGCGATGAGCTGATACAACGAGGACTTGTTGGTGGGCATTGAGCGTTTGCTGGTGAGCTGACACAACTGGCAATTGCTGGTGAGAGTTGATGGCTTGCTGGTGAGCTGTAACAGCAGGCAACTGGTGACTGCTCAGACCCTGCTTGTGTGCTGTTATGCCAGGTATCTGCTGGTGAGCTGCCACAACAGACAGTGGCTGATGCTGGTGGGCACTGACAACAGGTAGCTGCTGCTGGGAGGAATGGTGGTGGGCTGACACTGCTGGTGACTGCTGGTGACCTGAGACCACCTGGTGGGCAGAAATGACAGGAAGGTGCTGGTGATCATTTGATGTTATTGGCAAGTGTGATGTAACCATTGTCAGGCCGTGAGGAATGGTGTCCACGGGCTGCTGGTCATCCTGATGCAGGTGCTGGCCTGAGAGGTCTATCACACCAATCTGCTGCTGGTTCTGGCCACCTGGCACTTGGATAGTCTGCATGCCTGATGACGTAGGCTGCAACATGATGGTCTCCTGCTGTGTGTGGTCAAGGCTGTCACCTCCCTGGCCAAGATTATCTAATATTACTTGTACTACAGGAACCATTGGGAGCTGTGACATCTGCTCCTCTGATACTAGCTCTTCAGCTTTCATACTGCCAATGTCTCCTAGATTTACAGCCACTGTGTCTTCTTGAACCAGAGGAGTTTCTTCCTGAGATTCAATTTTTCTTTCATCTTTGAGCTTGTGTGAGCCTTCCTCATTGTTCGAGTCGTCTGCCTCTTTCTTCATCTGAGCATTGCGTATTGCTCTTGTGGTGGAACGAGAGACTCTGTCAGTTGGCGCAGCAGGTCGCTTATTTTTCCGTTTCTTTGGCTTCTTCCAAGGAGGTTCCTCTCCATCTAGCCTGGGATATTTGCGTGGCCTTCCCTTGGGCCTCTTTGGTCTAGGGCCTTTACACCTCACCTGGTGCTTGCTCAGGAAGGTTGGAGTGCGGAAACACCTGTCACACTGCTCACACTTGAACGGCTTGGATCCCAGGTGGTGAGTCTTGCGGTGAGCCTTAAGTTCACGGGCGGACACGAAGGCCGTCTCGCACTCCCGGCAATTGAATGGCTTCTCTCCTGTGTGGTGCCGGACATGGACCCGCAGCTCAACACTCTGCCCGAAGGAGTCCCCACAGTACTGGCACACATAAGGCTTCTCCCCAGTGTGACGGCGAACGTGGTTTCTTAAGTGGGATGAGGTGAAGAAGGCTTCACCACATATGCCGCAGATGTAAGGCCTCTCACCTGTGTGTGTGCGCTTGTGGCCAACCAAGTGGGACGATCGAGAAAATGTCTGGCCACACTCAGAGCACTGGTACGGCCGCTCCCCCGTGTGCACCCGCTTGTGTGCCTTGAGGTTGGAGCTCTGGATGAAGGACTTGCCACACACCACACAAACATAGGGTCTCACACCTGAGTGGATGCGCATGTGACTGCGCAGGTTGGAACTGTTAGTGAATGATGAACCACACTGTTCACAGTGGAAATTTCTCTCTTGATTTTCTGGTGGAGGTTTCTTAGTTTTCTTAGCAGTCTTTGTTTGGCCAATGTCAACCATCACTGATATCTGTTCCTGTACTGGGGTTTGGACAGCAGCTGGGGCTGGGGATGGTGTCTGGGATGGCGCAGCAACCATCTGAACAGTAGGCACAGCCACCTGGACTTGCATGGGGTGGTTAACCAAGTCCCCCCATGTGCTGTAATTGTACCACACAGTGGGCTGAACAGTGGTCTGGGTCACTGGCTGACCCCCCAGGGAATCCATGGTCTCAGCCAGATGTGTCTCAACTTCTTATAAAGGCAACCTGAAAAAAAAGTAATATAATTATCAGATGCATGAACACATGCATGATCCATTCATTCCATTCACTTAACTTTGGAGTCATACATTGTCAAGAAATCAAATCCCACAAATAATCTATATTCTGATGAATAAAAATAGAATAAAATAAATAATAAGAAATTCAGTTAGCATTTGCCACTACAAGCAAAATTAATCCTTAATTATTTTTCCACAATGGCTTAAGATGACTATTTTTACATAAAAATAACCACTTCAATTTGTTATACATGTTGCTTGTTTACTCTGAAAATTAATATCCTTAGAATTCAGAAATACACATCAACAATTCCAATGATTTTGATCTTACTAAATGTAGTGTGATATATAATATCTCTTTATTTGTACTCATCATTGGAAAGCGTCTTATATTAAAATTATTTCCTAAAGTCTAGCTGTTCTGGCTTTAGTTCTTGATTACAGAAATAATTCTGTAAGGTACTGAAAATTCCCAGGATGTCATAGTTGCAGATGAAAGATGTAAAAGGGTTGACCTGTGCTGACTCCCTAGATTATTTTCTGTAATTTTGTCTCGCTTGGGGTCTGATCTACATAGGATTTTTTTTGTTTCAAGACCAAAATGCATGCTGTAAAAAAAAAAATATATATATATATATATATATATATATATATATATATATATATATATATATATATATATATATATATATATATATATATATATATATATATATATATATAAGGTAGTGTGACAAGACTGATCGTGCATACACGTCATGCCCTGCTGTGTTGTGATGCTTGTGCCTTATCAACTGCTTAAAGTCCTCAAGGATTTCTTATATAACAAATGCTGGGTGATAGTCTGTACTTTCGCCTGTCAGTTTGTCTTATGTTGTTGGGCCAAACCTTCAATAATTCTCAACGCGTACATGAAAGATTTCTTCAAGTTGATGTAAACAAACTGATGGCGACGAGGCATTAAGGTGATGCTTTCCCCCCGCAAGACTTGTCAGTCACGCGTGAGTCTCAAACTGTCAACATGAGGTAATTTAGTTTCCCCTGCCCCCATTGAACACCTGCCTCGACCCCGGCATGCACGCTACTGTGCCAAGGTGAGCAATGAGCGTGGTTCGCAGGTGAGCAGTGGCGGCAGGCTGAGGGGTGGACCCAGGACCCGCCTGCTGCTGCCGCCGCTACTTACTCCACTCGCCTCCCTCACCATCCTTTTCCCACAGCCCCGCCTGCCCCGCCACGCCCCGCTGCATCTTCTCATACATGGCTGACCACCACACCAACACCCCTGGCCACCTCTAGACCAGCTAAATGGCTTAACTTCTAACCTTGGAAAATCCTTGTCCTTGGCGTGGTGCGGCAACACTGGAATGCAGTGTTGTGAAGAGAGCATCAACAGGCGTATTTTTCCCTCGAAGGACTAAACTTATCTCAAGCTGGAAATAGTTCCAATACAACATTTAGTAAACGTGTACCCACAATAATGAGTTCCCGTGGATAGAAATACGATATACATCATTATTATTTTTCCCCATGAAACGGAGACAATGGCAATAGGTAGACCTCCAGATACCACTGGTTTGAGAATAGTCTTTGGATTTATTTCCCATTCAACACAATGACATAACATTCAGTACAGTGCGAAACAGAGGTCCATTGCACGTGAAATAGTTTTGAGAGCGATGTCTGTCAGAAGAAGTGCACGAAAAAACTGACAAAATCCTGATGATGTCAATACCCCTCCTCCCCGCTCCGCAAAATAACCACCCGTTGTGGCAATGCTAAAAGGTATCATCGTTTGACAGGATTCATTCTAGATCAGTTGGAGAAGGGGCGTGTATTTCCGTGCATGTCTTCCACTCCAAAAAATAACCAAGTTAAAGTCAAGTTGATGGGAATGACAACTTCTGCTCTATGTTAGCGTTCGTAACAGTATTCCGTGATCTCGTATATCACAGGATTAACAAGCAAAAATATACAACCCATACTTGTCAGGCACTGGTGTATGTTCAGTTTCCTTACATAAGCTTTGTGGTGGCGGGACATTCGAAGTCATTATTTCAGCATTGACCATCACTAATTAAAGTTTTGACGTTTTTATGCACAACTCCCCAGCGAACTGTTGCATACTACGTCTTATTTAAATCATAAACTCGAAGATCTCTTCATGGTTTACATCAAGCTTCAATTATTTTGAAAGCCTCAACCAATGAATATAACATGACTTCAAGGAGGAAAATGTTGGTGTTCTATCTGTTTTGCTTATTACTGTTTCTTATTCGACCAGTCTGTCACTACATAGACTTAACCGTTTATTGATTTATTTAACACACTACAGGATGGTCGAATGGTTAACTGAACTGCACTTCTGGTAGGCCATAAGGGCACGATGATATGTCAAGTACCTGTAGTACGTGGAGGCAATGAGGCACAACCCCTAAATTGAAAGTAATCTGTAGAATCAATGCTTTGCTAAGTGCAGAATAATAAAATAAGTTGTACAAGAATCATTTTACTTTTAATCCAAGTATACAAAAGTTATCTATATAACGTTAACTGTTACAATACTGCCAAAATGAAGAAAAATAATAGTAAGGTAAGATTTTTATAAAATATAAGAAAATTTATTTAAATAAAAAATATTGACATTCTTCAATAATAGAAAAATATATTGCTCACATTTTGAATAAGTTGCATTAAATATCAATGACAATTACACACACAAAAAAAAATAAATAAATAAAAATAAATAAATAAATAAAGTAAAAAAAAATTAATAAAAAAAATAAATAAATAGACATGCTCTATGAAAGGCTGCCTGTCATATGCCTGCCAGCCTAGTCTATAGCCCTTAACACATTTGTATAAGCCTATCACCTTAAACACTCTATGTTCAATTTCAGCATTTTAAGTTTTAACAGGTGTGCATACTACAGAAAAAAAAAAATAAAAAAAAAACAAATAAATAAATAAAAAAAAAAAAAAAAAAATAAATAAATAAATAATAATAATAATAATAATAATAATAATAATAATAACAATAATGGTACATGAATAAATATGTAAATAAATAAATAACAAATGAGAGAGAGAGAGAGAGAGAGAGAGAGAGAGAGAGAGAGAGAGAGAGAGAGAGAGAGAGAGAGAGAGAGAGAGAGAGAGAGAGAGAGAGAGAGAGAGAGAGAGAGAGAGAGAAGGAAAAATAAATAAATAAATAAATAAAAAGTTTCTTCTGCAAATATAAGACACCTACATATAGATAGGTAGAGCAAGGATTACATTTACACCATTTGCAGAATCAGTACATTCCCTGACAATGGCTCTTAGTCCTCATTAGTGTTATGCAGTTTGTAACTATACAACTTAATACATCAGATTCAGATTACACTAACAGGAGATCAGTTCTGAAGATATGAATAAATAAGTAGCAAAACAAAATGAGAAAATAAAAAAAGCTGTCAGTAATGTCATGTAGTTAAATTATTATGCTTATGTGGCCAATTTGCCTTTTGAACTATTCTTGGTGGCTGAATTTGACAACAGTGAAAATGATGAGTGGAACAAAATTGATATCAGAGCTTGACATACTGAAGACCCAAGTGAACCTTCATTCTGTGGAATCCTGATTATAAAATTACTTCAGTATGAGGTGGAACCCAATCTATTTACCATTCTTTTTTTCTCATAATAGATGCAAAATTCACAAAGACCACTCATCAACTAATACTTTTGAGAAAAAATGGTTCCATGTTAAGGAAAAGAATTTGCATGTATATTTTCCAACCATGAAGTGATAGACTGCCCTGATTTCAGAATGGTTGATGACATCTCTTACACAGCCATCACAATATTTTGCATTCTGCTCAAGAACAAAAATAACCATGGAAATCTCACTTTTCTTTATGCTTCATAATCTGATGTAATTTACCTGTAACCCAACACTGAGAGTAAGTCATCACTAATTCTTGATTGCCATGGTAATCAGCCACACTTATTACTGTGGTAATGTTGTCAACACAGAGAAGTCGTCACTAGTTCTTGACTGCCACGGTAATCAGCCACACTTATTACTGTGGTAATGTTGTCTACTACTGACAGTTTATTTCACCTAATTTGCTTTAACATACCTCTTCAGCCTCATGTTGGATATGCATTTTGAAAGGGTAGATGGATTGATTAAATCTTAAGAAGATGACAGCTAAATGATACTGATTAAATACATTATGCATTAAAAAATACTTTGAATTGGCCAATGACAAGAGTTTCTGTGCTCCTCAGTGTGGCAAAGCTAGTCTCATATATGCAATTAAGAATTATGAAACTCAAAGTATGTGGCACAAATCAGTACAATTATAAGTATGGCTCTCCACAAGGGCATGGGAAAATTATGCAAGTGGCATTTTAAAAGAACTTCACAACCAAACTTAATACATATTTCTATTCATGGAAACATGTCCTTAATATAAGAATGGTGACACTTGAATAATGACCTCCATCATCCTACCACCTTAAAACAGACAGGCATAGACAGGTAACACAAACATACACAATTAAATAGACATGCAATAAGAAAATAAATATAAGATAATGGAAGCATAGTAAAACAAAGTCAACAGTGACTTCGTTCAGCTGGTTTCCATACCAAGCTCATTTAACACTCACCTGTGGCATTCATCCTTTACCACCACATTCACAACACAATTAACCAGACATAATATCATAAAACAATCATACCACTGCTGAATTTTTTCCATCTTTGCAATACATTATTTCTTACCTTTCTACAGTAACAAGGCTCCAGATCTTCTCACAGCCCAGGAAATTTCCAGTTCCCTTTCATTTTCAATTTCTCAATCTATGATTTGCAAAGGATATGTAATCCCACTTTTATTTTGGCAAAATTAAGGTAAAACTCAATTTGTGCAAAACTTTGGGGAAACATACAAATCAATAAAAGTATAATCAAATATGATTAGACAAAAATCCTGAGGACAGCATTATAATAAATCTGTAATTTGTGTCAAGCTCTGCCCAACAAGCAGCACTCCAACACAGATCAGTCACTGAAAATGAATCACAATTGGTCACATTGAATTTCATGAAATCTCAAGTCCACCTTGATTGTCTCACCACAATACCACACCATACCTGCCATCTGTTCTACTTCATGTTTATTTTCTCACTCTGTACCTCTTCCTTCACATCAAAGCATATAATCCTAAAGGTATTACTTCTCTAATGATTCTGCTAGTATGTGCACCACCACTGTAAAAATATATTAACTGATCACACCATTATAAATTATATTGTGTTAAATATAGCTTAAGATTTACAGGAATATAAAAAAAAAAATAATACTGATTTGTTAAAAATTGTATGGATCTTACTGAAAAGCTGAATTCATTGAATTATTTTCATAATTATGGAAGATAATATATGAGATGGGTAATTATGCATGAATGGATCCTGAATGTCATGACTCAGTGAAATCAAACTAAAAGATAGTGGGCAGGAAAAGTTTGGTATAATTGAAGGAATAAAACCAGGAGTATTTCAGACGATGCATGCACAAGAGGTTGTAACTGTTTTGGAGAGAGAGAGAGAGAGAGAGAGAGAGAGAGAGAGAGAGAGAGAGAGAGAGAGAGAGAGAGAGAGAGAGAGAGAGAGAGAGAGAGAGAGAGAGAGAGAGAGAGAGAGAGAGAGAGAGAGAGAGAGAGAGAGAGAGAGAGAGAGAGAGAGAGAGAGAGAGAGAGAGAGAGAGAGAGAGAGAGAGAGAGAGAGAGAGAGAGAGAGAGAGAGAGAGAGAGAGAGAGAGAGAGAGAGAGAGAGAGAGAGAGAGAGAGAGAGAATGCATATGTAAGAAATAACATGAAGAGTTATCTAGCTCAAATGCCAAATGGGAATTGAAAGGAAAGACTTTAGGGTATGACAAAGCTGTGAGGATTAAGTGTCAGGATTTAATAAAAGATGATAAAAGTGTGATGAAACCAATAGAGGGAAGGACACTACCAGGAGATCTGGGACTGTTAGCAATGCAAAACAGCTGTGGGTAAACCACTGGGATTGTAGCTTGGCTGTGGAAGAACCTTGGATGATAGATTGTACATAAAAGCAAGGATTGCCAAACAAAGGCCACAATAAAAAACTGATCTGCAGCTAAAGCCCTTAACATCTTCTGGTGTGCATGCATGTACAAGTACTAACACAATGAATATAGCAAAATAACTAAGCAAAGTTCCAATGTTAGAGATGGAGACATCCATCAACTAGAACAAATCTCATAATATTCACAAAGGAAAATGGAAAAATGCTTATGTCCACACATTCCCACAGCCTCCAAACTATATAAACAGCACTCAAGCTCCAGTCTATGTACATTTTCACAACTCCCCAAACTGATAGCTTTATATATAATACCAATTTTATGGACTGATAAGTATTCAATGTGAGCCAAAGGTTTTGAGACCTGCTACTGAGCATTACTCATCATGAACAACTAACTGATGCTTTCCTCCCTGATACTTGTGATTTCCCTTTCAAACAAGTGTGTTTCAGGTAACAGCAGTGAAAATATAACACAGCCAAACACATGCACTCACAAATCCCCACATACACTCACATACATATGAAAAGATAAGAAATACAACCAAATCTGTGTTGGACAATGATACTCGCACTAGTGAATATAACACTCACACCTGCCTTCATACACACTCTGGTTACAAAAATCTATGATTCCCATCCCATGTAATATACACAGAGTCGCCTTATCAAAATACATACGTACAAATATAAAGTAGTTCATAGCTTCATGTATGCCTAAGTCTCTGAATACTTCTAAAAACTGTTGCTAAGTATATGCATGTATACAACCTGATATTATTGATTCTTAAATACAGTAAAATTGAACTGTCTGCAGTACTGTTGGTGCTGCCGGCACACCACGAGACAGTGCACGGAAACAGGAGCCGACCCCATGCAGAGGGTGGGTGTCAGCACCTTCCACTGTCACCATTGGCATCAATACGGCCATTCATTTTGTACTATGTTTCTCAATTCAAATTTTTGAGTAACTGGAAAGTATGAATGTTAAAAAGTGCAATGGAGATGCACTATTTGAGTATTGCCTATCAGTCATGAGTGAACCAGTGAATGAATGGTAGCAATGCACATCACCCATCTGACCACAATGCAGTTATGTAGTTCCATACAGGATGAATCTTAACACCTACTCAATATTTATCACCAAACATTCTTAGTTAATAGTGAGTGGCCTGCACAACACGCTCCATTGCCTCAATTGGCATGTGTTCAATGTGTTCTACATGGGCAATGTGTAATGTCTGGTCAACGTCTGTGACCTGATCAATGCCATTACTCGTGATGTCTTCAAACTGTTCATTTGACATCTTCAGGTCTGGAAGCACTTCCTCTCTGTGGTGCTCCAGTGGGTCAGCTGTTGGAGCCTCCACACTAAGCTGCTTCTGTTGTTCTTGGTGGTGCTGTAAGTGTTCTGAGCTGGTGGATGGTTCCTCTAAGATGTCCCCATTGGTAATCTTCTCAGAGGCCAAAATTTCTTCAGTGGCTTCACTTGAATCATCTTCAAAGTCTCCCTCTCGGATGATCTGTCCTTGTTCGTCAACCTTTGTGTGGCGGGTGACTCGTGTTGGCCTTGCCCTGGATCGTCCCTTCTTGCTCTTGGCCTTACTTTTGCCTCGGGGTGCTTTGTTCAACGTTTTCTTGGGCACACTGGAGATCATAGAATCTGCTGTGAGTATCTTGCGGGGACGTCCTCTCTTCTTACCAGTGGGAGGAGCACCACATTTTTTCAGGTGCTTCTGTAAATATTGATTGGTTTTGAAAACTTTCCCACATCTGTGACATGAAAAAGGTCTCTCATCAGTGTGGAGCTTGCGATGACTCCTCAGGTCCCCTTTAGAGCGGAAAGCAGCAGCACAATCAGTACACTTATAGGGTCTCTCCCCAGTATGAATACGAAGGTGAATTTGCAAAGAAGCATTTTGTGCAAAGGCAGCTTCACAGATCTGACAAGCAAATGGTCTCTCCCCAGTATGTTTTCGCATGTGATTTCTCAGATGTGTGCTTGTGACAAATGAGTCCTGACAAATCCCACAAATGTACGGCCTCTCACCTGTATGAGTTCGTTTATGGCCTGTCAGGTGAGATGAGCGTGAGAAGGTCTGGCCACACTCAGAGCATGTGTATGGCCTCTCTCCAGTGTGTGTTCGCCTGTGGGCTTTTAAGTTCGAGCTCTGTACAAATGACACACCACACTCCTCACATATGTAAGGGCGTTCCCCTGAATGGATCCTGGCATGGGACTTCAGGTTGGAGGAGTTGGAGAAAGAGGCACCACACACATCACAGTAATACATACGTTCTGTGGCCGAGGTTCTGGGCTTAGAGCGTGGTGTTGGCTGCTTGGGCCTTGGCAGCTCTGTGGTGACCACCTCAGGGGTGTGGTGCTGGTGCTGGGGCATGGCAATCTGGGGTGCCTGCATGGTGGGTGTGACCAGCAGGTTGTTGAAGGTGTTGTACTCATACCAGGTGGTGTGGCCGGTCTGCCCCACCTGCACCAAGTGGTCCATGTACACTGTGTTCATGTTCATGGAGTTTGGAGGAAGTGCCATGCTGGTGGTGCCGCCGCCACCTCCACCGACGGACTCCAGCATTGAGGCACTTCCTTCAAATGGCTCACTTGCCTGTAAATAAGAAAGATAAATTAAATAAACTATAAGGAATGTGGAAATTCTTTTTTATATCTTTCATTTCTTTTCAATTTTATTTTTGCTTCTGAGATAACACTAATAAAAATGGTTAAAAACACTCTTCACAAAGAAGTTGCCTTAAAATACTGTCCATCCACTTAGTTGTACACAGAAAATAAATGATTCATCACCATCAAATAAACTATTTCCTTGTCTTGCTTCTCTTTAAGCTCTTCCTTCAGGCAGGTCAGTTATGGGTCCTGGGAATCCTCTTCTGTAAGTGTTTTATGCTCCACTGCTCCTGTGGCCCACCCAGCAGAGACAGGACTGCCAGCCCTGCCTCAGCCTGAGGTAGGTCCACTATGTGCTGAATGATGGCTTTGGATCACCATTATCATAGTGTGTTGAGTTTCAAAGCATAAGACTGGCAGTGCTGGGAAGGCCACACTGAAGACAAACTAGGTGCATCTACAATGCTCTGCAGGGAAAAAAAATCATTATATTTACCTGCTATTCAACACCAACAACAATTATGTGAGATATTTGCTACTGATTGTCCTTACTAGGTTTAAGTGTGAACAATTTGTAAAAACGAAAAACAATTACCGTACTAAAGCAATGCAGTGAATTTGTTTAAATATGTATAATAACTAAAAGTAGGTGCACTTTACAATGTATATAGTACTGGATACATTTTGTTTCAAGTTTCACTGCCTGCATTATGACTGAGAACCATTAATGATGATTTGTCATAAAATATTTGAAGACAATTGCCTTTAACTCTCTAGGTGACACAGGCTCAGACGTGTGGGCAGGACCTTTGCTCCATAACAAGATGAAGCACCATAAGACTTTTGTACTTGTCTTCAGAAGCTCTACATGATAAAAACATGTTGCAGTAAATAATCTCAAGATACCTAATCAATATGTTCTTAGTTTATCTATTTTTCAATAAACTTTCATGTGATTCATGTCACTACTGTCTATCTTTATACCAGGCCAAGATCATCCTTGAAGGAAGGTAGTCCTGAGAACACAATCTTGTTTCACTGTAGGAATATGAACATATGGGAGAGGTTTACCAATCTCTGGTTAATCTTTTTCTGATGCCTTTATGATGTGTGCTGTGTATGTTGAGATTGGTCCCTACAATGGATGAGCGAGCTATCTATCAAGATTCTAGGCGACGGTCTGAGATATTTTCACTAACAGTGTATATAATAAGGTTGCAGGTATGTACAGCATGCAGTGTCCCCTGAGCTGATGACAAACAGGGATACAACAATGTGTAGGGAAGCTGGTGGTAGCATTCTTTCCCATGCCAAGAAGTGTTATTGTCAATACAAACTTCAATCAAAAACAGTACACTACAAATCAGCAAATGAACACACAATATTAACATGTTTTCATCAATGTTAAGCATTTCTTTGTGACAATAATGAAATACAAACAAATGCCTTTCTGTCCAAAACAATGTTGCCAAATTCATTTCAAGAGTCAATCAGCACAAGACACACAAAAGTGCACAACAAAAGCCACAAAAAAGGTAATATACTGTGACCTAAATAAAAAAAAAAGTAAGAGTGTGCAAGAAAGTATTTAGAGATCAATTGGCTAGCAAACATAAGGAAAACAAAAAGGCAGGTACACACAACACATAAACAAGACCAGCAAGGAATGCCAGTGAGCCGCAATAAGAACAAGCACTGGGAGGAAGCGACAGGGGTAGGGCTCTGGGGCTACCAACCTGAGGTGAAGAGCCTCCTCCAGTCACCCTGGCTCCCCCATCCCAGGACCCCACGCACTGCTGATGGATGCAAAATCCACCACCTGGCAGCCCTGAGATCAGCGTGAGGTGCGGAGCACAAGGAGGCTGCAGCGGGAGGCGTATTAGGATGATGCTGATTGCTGCTTCCCTCACTCCGTAGCCGCGGGATCGCCACTCTCGCTGCTCCTCCTGCACTGATCTTCTCTAGCCACTTAACGTGTTTTCCCTCGCGTCCTTAAAGCAAAAGGTTATAATATCAGGATGTCTCACCTTTATGAAGTCCTGCGCCCTGTCATTACGGGATTCTACGTAAATACAGCGGTGATACAGGTATATTTTGAAAATAATACGTGCTCACGGGTGGGTATCTTTGTTTGGCTGAGCAGCGCGGAGGCGGGGACTCCATGCCGCCCCCGCGTCCATCTCGGCTCACTACACAAATGTTTTTTTACCGCATTTTCTGATAACTGTATAATCATTATTATTCTGATTTCACAATTACGACAAACTAATTTCCTCCAACATATTAATTGTATACTTTGTTCAGAAGATGGGGAAGTCTTCCAATTACGACATTTTTTTCCGCTTTTGATAATGCAGTGACATCATTATGATCATTATTATTTTACTTATCATTGTGATAAAATTATTTACTCAGTCAGTGTTTTGCGTGGACAGCCCATCATGAAAGTAATTATGTCATATAACACAACGGCACACTATCACTGATCTCTAGTACTACAGGCGAACTTACTCATAATCCATCCATGTCTCACCTGCGACTAATATGCCATCCTGGGGTACTTTCATTTTAAGTTCTCATAAGCCAAAGAACCTAACTTTTTCTCTATGAAGAGCTAGCTACCCCTAACCGCTCTCTTCCTTTACTTCTAAGATAAGAGATATTTCCACTTGACTACTCACTCAATTTGCAGTGCTTCTAGCCTTGATTATTTACATTGATTGCAAGGCCAATGACATTTACTTCGCTTTCGTCTTACAGTGCACAAACTTTGAAACTGAGAGAGAGAGAGAGAGAGAGAGAGAGAGAGAGAGAGAGAGAGAGAGAGAGAGAGAGAGAGAGAGAGACTCACTGATACAATAAAATTAATACACATTTCTACAAGTACTGTGTTAACAACTTGGTAGGATATGGGAATTTTTTGGTATGATTGTTTTCAAATTTATTGTGATTGATAATTACATGTCATGATACATACAATGATTCATTATGAACATGGTACTAAGCAGAATCTGGGAATTTTATCCAATAGCAGCAGTTCCATGTTAAGACCTTGATAAAGATTAAATTGCTTAATGCCTCCAAACACATACACGTTGCACACTAGAGATTCGTCTATTACTGCCACTATACAGGACAAACGGAAATGCAAACCCTTATTACAGGATGAAGTAGCAAAGATGCACACTTCACGGGGCCTCAAACATCACCCATGCCACTCTGACCATCAGCCACTCCAATTGTCCACAATGAATACATTACTGAACTTGAACATGCAAAACTTAGAGAGAGAGAGAGAGAGAGAGAGAGAGAGAGAGAGAGAGAGAGAGAGAGAGAGAGAGAGAGAGAGAGAGAGAGAGAGAGAATGTAATAACATCATTGTCAATAAACAGGTAATGCATATATGAACTCTCCCTTTGTTATATAGTGTGCATCTTTGGGTGCAAAGTAAAAGCATAACTATTTGATTGCAAAGGAAAATTATCTGTTTTAAGATTAATGAAAGTATATTTGAAAAAAAAAAAAAAAAAAAAAGTGATAATATAAAAGTTTATAAGGAAGAACAACTAATCTACAACACATCTCATACAAATTGCTCTACAGCAGTAATGATCTAGTACAACGGACAGTCAGTAATCCAACCCCACCAGCAGTAAACCTTTGAGGAGCACACCTCATGTTTTAAGTAAATATAATGTCAATGAGTTCATATGAAATAATCTAATACCCAAAAATAAGAAAACATAATGTAAGCCACAGCAATTGTCCATAATTTCTCTCTTTAAAAACTTTATATAGTTGTGCAACTGCTTAATCTTAATACTGTCCATCAGTGGTAGTTATATTCCCTCCCCCTTATATCTCTTTCTCCGCCCACTAAAGACCCTACAGCCATGCCACTGTGTTGGATATGTACAACAGTACGATATTTCTCTGAGGGCTGTGGTGCATACTCTAACATACTATGTGAACCCCATCTGTTCTTGCCTGGTTTAAATTTAAGCATGTGATTCTGCAAATATTTTTGAGAAAATAATACAAATGGTGGAATTCTCTGCAAAACACTGCAGTTAATTGCTACATAAAATGAAAGATGATTGCACTCTGCTGCTAAATTAAGATGATACAGAAAACATTAACAAAATCTGGAGGTGATCTGACTCAAGTGTTTGTTGCCCTTTGTCCTGGGACAGAAATTGTGTGACAACTCACCATTTGAAACATACAAAAAAATATTCACATTTCTTTTCATAATGAAATTTTATCAAATAAAATATCATAATACTTTCTCTTGCATTAAAGTAAATGTCACAGGCAATATTAATACATCATACACAGTACTTATATATATTACAATATAAAGTACGTATTAACTGTTCCCCTGAAATTAATTGCTTGGGAGAACTCCTTTTAGTTATGTTTAAAAATTCCTTAATTACACTGGATACAATCCTGAGAATTTGAATTAGTGGTCAGGATTACACATTCCTGTAATAACTAAGACAGATGTAAACATGAAGTGTCTTAATCAATCACACATGAACTTCTATCAAATTTCTTTGACCTACTATGCCAGTCCCTTTCTTCACCAGTGCCTTAATCAATAAAACATGAACCTTCACCATATCTCTTTAATCCTCCAGGCCAGTGCATTTCTTAGCCAGTCACTTATTTAATATTTAATTTACTTGCACCTACTTTTTTCTTTTTAATTTTAAAGTTTTGAATGAAATCTAGATATTAAAGTTCATTACAAATAATTTCAAATATTTTCACAAGCCATGATTTTCCTTGCATAAATCATCACTAAGGATTTCACAATCTAACGCACACTGCATATATGAGCATTTGAATAATGGCTTGACTACAATAATCATACTCAGGTTATAATCCACAGGTCTGATCCACACATAAGCTACACTTCTATACTCTCCTTGGAACAAAATTTTCTCTGACAGAACAACCTTATACCCAACTCAATAACATGCATCTTTGAATACCACAGAAAATTAAGATCAGACAGATGAAAGTTTTATGTGCCTTGTATTCTCATATGGTGCAGGTAAAATCTCCTCAAAAGCAAAGGTGATGTGAAAACTTATAACTAGGAGTAAGTTTTCAGGCAAACATTTCAACACTAACCCCAAAATTAATACTTCAGTGTTCTGTTTCCTAAAAAAATATCAGACATGTTGCCATTTTCTATGATTTTCATGAAATATAAACACTCGGTTGCACTTCCACAGTCCTGGTAGAGAAAGGAATCTTCTAGCCTTACATGTGCCGATTACTGTTAAAACCCTTTTCCATTAACATTTTAAACATATTAATCATACATGATTGAGTGTTATCAAACTTCCTTATTAGGTGCACTTAAGTGTGATGTGATGCTACTTCAAGCACCTGATCATTCAAGAATAAAATTGCACCCTTTTATTTCACATAATGGAATGAAGAACAGGCATATACATTCTACCACTGTACTAATATGACTTCACTTGATCCTCAAAAAATTAATCAACTACCTTGGAATGATTCATGGTGTGGAAGACCTGAAGAATTCTCTTTACCAGGAATGTTGTGCAACATTTTGTCTTTTTAAAACAAGAACTGAATTTTAACACAAGCATAAGTGTGTGTGTGTGTGTGTGTGTGTGTGTGTGTGTGTGTGTGTGTGTGTGTGTGTGTGTGTGTGTGTGTGTGCACGTGTGTGTGTGTGTGTGTGTATGTGTGTGAGAAGAAGTTCCAATCTCATATCTTGTAATTCAGTTAGCACATAAATATTTTACAAACAAAGAATAATTTTGTTCGGTTTAATTTTTGCTCCAATACCAGTCATCAGCCAGGAATGTTGGGCAGCTGATCTTCAGGTGACACTGACATTCCATCTTGCCACTGCCTCTAAAGTAGTACTTGCCACACAGTGCACTTCAGCTTTGTTATGTGCGATGCAACTGAGCACCACAGCAGCAATAAGTGCATGTGAACCAATAATAATAATACAAGGTGTGAGCACCAGCAATTAACAAGAAGAGTACCCTCTCTAGATCAACTAACTTATAATTCAATACAAAAGTATAGGATTTATTGAACTGGAAGTTTAGTTCATTAAAAGTAAAACATATTAATGACTTACAACATAAACTTTTAAAATAAGAATAATAATGTTATCAAATAACTTGCACTTATGGGATACTGTGATATTTTCATATTTTGAGGAACACCCATTGGCACAAGAATGCTTACTTTTAGAAGCCTATCAATCAACTTTATCATTTTAAAAGTATATTTCATAGTCTAATTTCTAACAGGCACCAAATTACAAGTAGAGAATTCCAGTACTTCTAAAATAAACAATATAATTAAAACTATAAGTTTAAACATGGTAGCAGCAAAACTTCTCTTATAAAAAATTGTACACTTACATTTTAATATGATACAACTCATGAACTTTACTGAGCACAAAATAGTAAAGATGATACCGACCTTGAAACACATGAATTCTGTGCACTCACTAGTACTGCCTGGGATACCACATCTGCACACCATCCCGTGTTATCAGCTGGTGGGTCACTTGTGTCTGGGGATCATGGGACACTATTTGAATAGGGACTTCAGGATGAAGAGTCACCAGCTGAACCCCTCCAGCTGCTGCTGCTTGTTGTTCTGCTTCTTCAGGAGAAACGATAGTCAGTGCAGTTGCGTCTTCGATGTGGATCTCATGAGTGGCATGCTGCAGATGCTCATGCTGCAGTTGGTGGTGTTGGAGTTCATCAGCATGCTGCTCCAGTGGTTCATGCTGAAGCTCTGTCTCCTCCACTATTTTCTCTATTTTAAGTGGGTCAATTATGGCCTCTGGAATTATCTCTTCAGACTGATCTTCACTGATTTCATCTAAAGGAACTTCTTCTGGCTCCAACTCTCCATCAATGTCTTCCTCCTCTTCATCAAAATCCTCCTGCTTGAAGTACTTCCTTGGTCTTCCCCTCTTACCACGACCTCTCTTGCGGGGTCGTCCCCTAGGTCGTCCTTTCCTCTTCTGGACATACTTTCTGCCACTACCTGGTTTGGGCCCTGGTTTCTTAGCATCAGGGCGGCGGGGTGCTCTAGGCTTCTTGGAAACTTCCTTACCACAGTACTTTTCCTTGTGTACAGTCAAGCTTTCTTTGTATTTGAAAGCCTTGTCACATGAATCACACTTGAATGGACGTGACTTGGAATGCACTTTCATGTGTTTGTCCAGAGCTGAACTAAAGAAGAATGCCTTGCTACACTTCTCGCATTGGAAAGGCTTCTGCCCTGTGTGCTTTTTCTTGTGCGTTGAGAGGGATGATGAGTGTGTAAATGCAGCTTCACAAAGATCACACTTCCAAGGCTTTTCTCCAGTGTGCACTCTGAAGTGGTTTTTAAGCTGCTGAGCAGTAATGAAGGCATGATTGCACTCCTGACAGACATACGGCTTCTCGCCAGTATGTGTTCTCATGTGCGCAGGTAAGTGTGAAGATCTGGCAAATGTCTTCCCACATATGCCACACATGTATGGCCGTTCACCAGTGTGAAGTCGCTTGTGCATCCGGAGGTTGGAGCGCTGTGCGAATGCCAAGCCGCACTCACCACACACAAAAGGCCTCTCGCCAGTGTGGGTGCGTAGGTGGTCCCGTAAGGTGGCATTGCAGGACACAGTCTTGCCACACTCAGGACAGGGCACACGCTCTCCGCCACTCTGACGCACCCGAGATTTGGGCTGCTTCACAATCAACAATGGGTCAGGTGTGGATGCAGGCGGAGGCTTGGTGACCGGTGCTGGAGTAGTGACTGCCTGCACTTGGACTTGAAGGTTGCCATACTGAGCCTGAACTTGCTGATTAAACTGGCGTGCAATATCTGGGCTGCCAAGCTCTACCTGGACAGCTGGTCCACTGGTGATGAGTTGACCAACACCATCAGGGCTGTAATTATACCAGGCCAAACCAGTAACCCCAGTAACACCTGCCACAGACCCAACGGTGTTTACACCACTCACGTTGTTCAAGGCCTGGACTCCTGTCACACCAGCTACACCCTGCACAGTGCCAACAGCTGCTACATGAGTCACCCCTGTGGCTCCTGATGTAACAATGTGCTCCAAGTTCTCCATCTGCCCGGGGGTTGATAGCAGTCTTCCTTACAGGCAGCCACTGCTGTCTACACCAACATGGCTCCTGGAACAAAACAAAAGAATGGGTTAAGAGCAGGGTCACTGTATATTCACTTAATGCTAGCTGGTACACAAAATCCTTACCATTAAGTATCAATAAAAGTTGATACTTCATAATGATCCTCTGAAATGTTAGTGCCATATGCTGAAGAAAAGAAAAGCTTACACAAACTCAACTTAATTGCATCGTTTCATCAGTATGCCAGCAATTTATTTTTCTCTTGCTATCATATTTATAACCCTGGTATTTCAACAACACATCAGCAATCTCTTTTAGGACAAAAAACTAATACAAAAATCTTTATAAAATCCTGAAGAACTTACAGCTAAATCTTGCAGCATCTTGGGTAGCTCAGATTTCTACTATTTTCTTACTATCATATAAAACAAATTCATAGTGGTGTAAGGCAGTTTACCTATGAAGTGTGGTGGCAAGTTGAACCATAATCACAATTCTTGCACTGAGGTGGATGTGAGCTGTGGTCTTCACACTACTGCACAGCCAGTGTCAAGGTGCCTCTAAGTCATACACACCCACACCCAGCAGCAGCAGTGAACACATTACAACAAAGCCTCATAACACACTTGGATATTTTAAATATTGCATCAGAAACCTATCATCACAACACTATCATCAGTCTAAGATACAGCCTGTTTAGTGAGGTCATAAGGGGAGGACGCTATACTAAAGAAATTTCAAGAAAATTATCACCAGCAAAGCATTTCTGGTTTGTCCAAATCAACTACACCATGGGCAAATTTGTCTTCCAGTTTATGTCCACTTCAGTTCCCATGAGAGTCCTTACAAATCTGTTTTGTAAGTTTTGCCAAATTAATCTCAAATAAGCATGCTTAAACTGTCTATTATTTGCTTGGTTATTTGAAACATATTGGGAGCTCTGCCATGCAGCCTTGCAAAGAGGGGATGACTTATGAAGAAGGAAATCACGATCAGCTTGGCTGATCTTGATGGAACACGTAATAACTGTATCATTGTCCTGCTATGGTTATCTGCTTCTAGCATGATCTTCAACAATACCTAAGTAAATTATTTTTCATTCCTATGAGATTTTTCTGTATTATAAGAGAAAAACTGAACTCAAAACTTTGCACACACGTTCTTTTAAAACTTAAATTACTTGTAAGTATGTTAAAGCTTCTTTTTCATTCAATCAATTTTGAAGTTTAAAAACTTTCTGACAAGCATAAAATTGCACATTAAATGTTAAATGAAAATAGTGTTTTGCAATTTTAATAATGTTGCAAAAAAGAACAATGGATAAAGGAAGGCACCTATAATCAACTCATTGTACCAATATCAGTGCTTGGATTTCAATAAAACTAATTCAAAGTTTAAACTGTGGTTGTCAAAGACCAATCTTGAAGGAAAAAAAAGAAAAAGAAAATAAATAAATGATAAAATAAATATAAATAAATAAATAAATAAATGAATAAAAACATAATAATACTAATAATAAAAGTATTGAAAATTAAATTTTGTTTCTTATAATGAACAAAATACCAACCAGAAAAGATAGATTTTTAAGGGTTACGACTGATTTTCTTGGTCTCATACGAGCAAAACTTTAATCACAATTCAACAATTTTTCCTAAGAACTAAACTGAGTTCAGTGTCCTCCCCTTTACAAATCTGCACAGCTCTACCTTCATTTCCTGACATACCTCTCCAAGACAAATATTGCTGTAGAAAATAACCAATATGAGATTTAAAAAACACTTCCGTAGAAACTGCACAATTCAGATAAAACAGGCTCTCAACAAGCACAATATTTAGTGAACTCAATAAGCAACAGATAATGACTTTACTTCATGGTCCAGTCCTTTGGTTGAAGGTGAAAAACAGTCTATGTACACACATTGATAAATGTGCTGCAGAACATGCAATATAACTAAAGTTAATGGATCCTACAGATGATACAAAAATATACAGAATACTATGAGAATCAGACTTGATAGACTTCTTTATGTCTTTAAGGCTATATTATGCTATCAAGGAAACACACTGCAAACCACAAATAATTCTTATATAGATCTTTCAGTTAATTGTGGAATTTCAAAATTACTTTCATAACTATATTTGCAAGTAAAGTATTCAGTATTGAGAGAGAGAGAGAGAGAGAGAGAGAGAGAGAGAGAGAGAGAGAGAGAGAGAGAGAGAGAGAGAGAGAGAGAGAAACACTGGATTTCCTTTTTTTGTCTGGTATATATATATATATATATATATATATATATATATATATATATATATATATATATATATATATATATATAGTGGATCCTCAGTTCTCAAACTTAATTTGTTCTTATATGCTGTCTGAAATCCGAAATGTTCAGAAAGTGAAACTACTTTTCCCAAGATGGCCATTCCACATCTCCAGCTCAGAAATTATTCATCCAGATTGGACATAATGAATTGACTTTGTGACACAAACTCATCATAAGATATTGTTTAGACCATGCAGATACAGGAGGGTACGTGACAATGCATGGTCGTTTTAACATACAACTCCAATAATGCACTAAAATTTTAATAAATATTTAAATATTTATTAAATGACAAACCAAAAAGTAGCATAATGAACTTGCCACTAGTGTAAGCACTGGAATTTTTAATACAAATTTAATTGGAATAACAAACCAATGTGAGCATTGAAATTTTAATAAAAATTTCATCAGAATAACAATATAAAACGTGCAAGTCTAACTCACCACCTATGAAAGCTGCTGCTCACCTATCCACTACCTGTCCCTTACTCCCTTTATTCCTTTCCTCTCCCTTCTTTTGTCTTGTCTCAAACCTCCCCCATGTCACCTCCCCTCCTAATTATCTGTCAGAGATAAGGGACAAGAGAGTGAAATCTCTTCTCTCTCTCTCTCTCTTTTCCCCTCATTCATTTTGTCGTTTTCATAATTTCTCACTCTTTCTCACTTTCATATGTGTAATTCCATTTTCATTCTCAGTCTCATTCTATTCAGCAATCCTTAGGATTGTTCTTACTTTCATGGAGAGAGAGAGAGAGAGAGAGAGAGAGAGAGAGAGAGAGAGAGAGAGAGAGAGAGAGAGAGAGAGAGAGAGAGAGAGAGAGAGAGAGAGAGTGCTCCGACTTGGGTGGGATTTACTGTGTGTATAAGCATGATGCCAACAGTAGGTAAATGTGACAAATACTTGTTAAAGCAACATGAAACTTGGTGATAATGTATGAAACTTGGGATGGTAAGAATCTAGGACTAAGTGCAAAACTTGGGAAGGTATTGCACATATTTATGTTATCTCAAGAGTAGTAGTGTAAATGTGCTCATTTTATGTATTTAAAAAAAAAATGTGAAATTTTTATATTATTTTCTGGTTCCCTTGAACTAATTAATTATTTTTGATAGGTTCTTCAGTCACCATAATGCACATTTGCTATAATGAGTCCTACATTGGAATGAATCATGTTCATTGTCGTAAACCCTACAGTATTCTCTTTGTCCTTGATCTAGTGTGGCAAGCCTTACAGAATGACACACAGGAGCAACCCTCTCACTGGCAAAATGAAGGTGATCGTAACACTTAGATATCTTGCTACTTAAAAAATGCAGTCATGCAGTAGTGATGGTGTTATTCATCAAGAGCCACAAGAGGCTTGGGATTACTCCTGATTCACGAAAACTGTTTGTTTACATTGAGGCTCTTCAATGGGTTCACATTTACCTTATTTCAAAGACTAAATTACTGTCTTACCCAATGTCTCTCCTCCAAATACATAAAAATTATGGAAATACTTATAGAAACTATAAATTAGTAATAAACAGCAGTTTTTGCTTTCTTTTTGTATTTAAAATTAAGTAACTGTTTGAGAGCCAAATTATGATAGTTGCCTCGTGAGGCAACTGAGTTCAAAATCTCATCTGAAAACTGATTTGTTTGAAAATGGAGGCATTCGGTAAGCGAGATTCCACAATATATATATACATATATATATATATATATATATATATATATATATATATATATATATATATATATATATATATATATATATATATCAGTCAAAACTATGTATGTTAGTCAAAACCCGGAATCAGTCAAAACTAGTTTTAACTAAACCCGGAATCAGTCAAAACTAGTTTTAACTAAACCTGGAATCAGTCAAAACTAGTTTTAACTAGGTATTTTCAATGTGTTGGTGAACAACTAGTATTACCTAGGCAAAACTAGTTATACCTTAATGTGTTTGATATAACTAGAAATATCAAAGTTTAACTAGTTAAATCTAGTTTTATCTGATCGTGTAAGTTAAAACTAGATTCAACAACGGTACTGAATGTCAAAAGTAGGTGAGGGATATGACCACTCGTTTGAGTACCATTTTTGGGGAACTTAAACATAACATCCCCATCTAACCTAACCTAATGCTACTTATACATATAAATGTTTTCCCCGGCACTACACCAGTTTCACTTTTAGTCTAACCTAGTTAGGTTAGGTTAGATGGGGATGTTATGTTTGAGTTCCCCAAAAATGGTACTCAAACGAGCAATGGTATTCAAACGAGTGGTCATATCCCTCACCTACTTTTGACATTCAGTACCATTGTTGAATCTAGTTTTAACTTACACGATCAGATAAAACTAGATTTAACTAGTTAAACTTTGATATTTCTAGTTATATCAAACACATTAAGGTATAACTAGTTTTGCCTAGGTAATACTAGTTGTTCACCAACACATTGAAAATACCTAGTTAAAACTAGTTTTGACTTATTCCGGGTTTTGACTGTAACATATAAATATATATATATATATATATATATATATATATATATATATATATATATATATATATATATAATGATTAATTTAATAAAGGCACATTGCATGGGATTGTCCGTGAAACAAAGTTGTACATACATAACTCTGCACATGAGGAAGACACTTGTTTTGATTGATCTCAAGTCTGTCCATCAAAATACATGGTTTCCCAGACATGAGAAACAAAAACACATGACAGTATGATCAATGCCTTGCAGATGTGGCCTTTACTTTCTTACCAAGAGGTTTCATTAATGTGTAAGGTAACAACTACTATATAAAATACAAACAAATGATCAAACAGGAAAGTAGGGTATGCAATTAAAGAAATATATCACTGCATGTTCTCAAAGATTCTGAGATTTGTACACCTCAAACCTCCTTGAGCCATGTTGTAAGTACAATAGAGCACCTTTAGGATGTCCAAGTGTCTTAAGTTGCTTCTACTGTTGCTATAACTACCTGCAGTAATAATAATTATGATGGACAAAATGAATGGCGATATTCATACTAGCCTTGCATGATGGGAACTCATGTGAACATTCTAGGTAACTATTATAAGATCCTTAAATTTTACATTTTATTTGGTCAAATGAGAAATTACATATTTGAATTTTTGAACAATATTTTATTTATACTGGAAATATTAAATTCTCAACAGTTGGCATTGTACATTGATAACATGTTCAAAGAACATTGTAATATACATAAGCATACATGGGACATTATTTTCTTACCTGTCCAAGAGCTCTTAATTTAGATCTAAACATAACATGTAATGTTTGGTATAAAATATTTATTCTTCATAGAAATCTTAATACTAAAATAACTGTCCTCAGCTAGTTTCACAATGCAATATTTCATACCAACAATTATGAAGCATCTTGTCAAAAATTTATTTCTATAATGACAGTAAAAACCAACCCAGTTCTACAAAATTCAACCACAATGAGAATGCCAGGACTACTACTCCATGCATTGTGAAGCTCTCTGGGATATACACAAGCAATTAGTAGTCTTGTAGAAAAATAATATTAAGACATAAAACCATTTCTCCTCTCAAGAACATAAGAATAATCCATGTAATGAATGGTCAATCTATTCACTGTCATTTTAACTTCACTTGAATTAAATATGTCTAAAATCTTTATAGTGTTCTCAGTGCACCAACAGTGCTACATCTTAAGTAGGATGGCTGAACTATCAACCCACAGTGATGGTTTGCCTTATTAAGCAGATTCCCAACAATGGACATTTGAAACTCACACCACTAATATTGCTGCTTGGGAAACCACAAAGTATGGGATCCATCTCTCTCTACATATGCTTCTTGAGGCAACTGGTGTTGGGTAAGGCTGCATCCTCCCTCATGCAATGCAGCCATTGCCACTGCTGCTTCCTGGTGTAGGTTTGAGGTCTCATCCAAGCTTGCAGTGGCAGTGGCTACAGATACAACCTCTTCTGATGGCACCATTTCATGATGGATAATGTGATTTTCTTGTGGCAAAGCATCTGGAACAATGGTCTCATGTTGATGCATGTGGTTTTGCATATGTATAGGGTCCCCATGTATGTCTGGATGCTCAACCTCCATAGAATCTACATCCACAACAACAGTGGGTACCTCCTCCATTTCCTGCTTGGTCTCCACTGGGATGCTTTGTGTTTCTTCACCACTTTCAGCATGAACTTCGGCCTTGACTATCGTCATGTCTTCCTCTTTAGGTTCCACAAGGTCATCTTCAGCTGCAGGGTTCTTTCTCCTGCCCCGTTTGGCATACCGACCCTTCTTTTTGGGTCTTCCCCGAGGCCGACCCGTTGGCTTTTTTCTGTATGACTTGCGGCCACTACCAAGGGGTCTTCCTCGCTTTCTCTTCTCTCCAGTGCATCTTTTCTTATGTGAAGAGAGTGATGAGCTGTGTGTGAAGGCAGTCTGGCAGTACTCACATACAAAAGGTTTCTCTCCGGTGTGGGTGCGTGCATGGTTCTTAAGAGCTTGAGCAGAGGCAAACGAATGCTCACACAGTTCACAGGAATATGGTCTCTCACCAGTGTGTACCCTCATATGACCTGGTAAGTGAGAACTACGGGAAAATGTCTTGCCACAGATACCACACATATAAGGCCTTTCTCCAGTATGGACACGTTTGTGTAATCTCCAGTTTGACCGCTGAGCAAAGGACATTCCACATTCAGTACAGACAAAGGGCCTCTCACCTGTATGCAGCCTCATGTGGTCTCTTAGGTTTGCATTACAAGAAAAGGTTTTACCGCACTGATCACATGGCACACGTTCACCATTTGTTGTTCTTGCTCGTGGCTTTGGTAGTTTTGGAGTGACAGGTGGCTCAGGTGTAGGTGGGGCAGGTGGAGGCTGAGGTTGGTGGGCTACTATGATCTGCTGTGGCTGTGCCGGCACAGCCTGGAGGTTACCATATTGTAGCTGGACTTGTTGGCTGATTTGTCTTGCAATGTCAACACTCCCTAGTTCTACTTGAACAGGAGCATTTGCGGTGATAAGGCCTTCAACTGTGTTGTAGTTGCACCACATCAAGCTCGAGGAATTTTGTGTTGGCTCCATCCTTACTGCCTATGTCACCTCCGGAAGTACAAATCTTGGAGGAGCTGCTGCACAGATGTCACCTTGCCACAAACATATCTGGAAAGAGAATTTCACAATATTATTATCTTTTTTTCTCTTGGTAAGTTGCATTTAATGACTATCGAGAGTGGTGATCATGCATTAATGTAAAGATTATTGATGCTTCCCCATAAGTCTGACTGAGAGAGGCTCTATGTCCACGGCAGACATTTCACTAAGGGATATATAAGACAAGAGTAAAGTGAAATGTTTTATTCCAGTTCTGTTTCACAAGCATGGGATATCAGGTTGTTTTCTGATGCTGGCTTCCAATATGCTCATTCAGCAATAATTGTTGACACATGGTGAATCTCCTTTCAAGGCCAGTACTCCTCTCACTTCATCTGCAAAATTAAATCAGCAAAGCTTGTTTCTGTTAAATTGTTAACTTAGCAGCTATTACTCAAAGCCGAATCTCTACTTTATAACTAGTCTGGCACGGCAAGGAATCAGGAGCTTCGAGCAGTATTCATGTTATGGCTATGCATCCTGTCTTTCAAACAACCCAGATACCCCTCACTTAAAACAGCAAAGTGAAAACTGCCAATGGTACATACCTCACTCTGCTAACTGCATACATCTTCCTCATTCGTAGTATTAAAATGATATGACTTCAGAGGCTGTGACCTGGGTTGCTGGAAACAGGACGCTTTACATATGCCAAAACTAAATAACAAAAATAAGGTGAAGAAACAATATTCATTTACACAGATTCAAAACACAAATGCTTTCTTTGATCTCATTTCCATTATAACCACAAGGTTGAAAAGTTGTTAAGTGGTTTTTAGCTGTGGTGAGAGGCTTTTATTAGAAGACTATGAGGCCGTTATTCCTCTTGTATTCACCTTGTATGACAGATGACAAGTTATTATTTACCATTTTTCTATTCAATATTTTGAAGCACAGCTCAGAAACCATGTATAATCAATTATCATTCTACAACAATGAGACAATATCATTAACTGCCATGCACTTCACTTTTACAACAAAATTGAAACTGTTATGGGGATTATATCGAGTCACAAAACTAAAGGATTAAGAAGGCACTTATACTTCATGCTGTTCCACATGGACAAACAAACATCTGTTATTAGTGAAGCAAAAAATCGTTCATAACTTGAGTACAATTTATTTCTCTATATGCTCATTTTAAATTCTATTTGAAGTACATCAATAAGTACATGTACTTTGTGTGAAAGGGCCTTAAAGAGCACTTCAAATGAACTAATCATGAATCAACACTTGTGAAACATCTGTCCAAAGCAAGACAAATTTATTCCATTTGTATATACAAATTACGAGATCAATAATGCTAGATTAAACACTTGTGTTGTCTTGCACGAGCCCACATTTCTCACACAAGGCTAAAATTCAAAGACAGTAAAAAGTCATATATATATATATATATATATATATATATATATATATATATATATATATATATATATATATATATATATATATATGAATAAAAAAAAAAAAAAAAAAAAAAAAAGATTCTGAATTATAGAGTCCTTTTCCCTCGTTTATGCAATCATCTCACTGCACTGAATACCACACAATCTGTGTATTTGACATCACCAATGAAATGTGACCATGACAAAAGGTAAAATAAATAAATAAATAAATAAATAATAAAAAAAAGCAAAAATACCAAAGTTTAATTCATCATTAAATGCAACCCTGTATAGTGTAATAAAATAACATATTAGCTGGCTTTTGAGGCTTATATAGGAAGTCACTGCCTCCAGTAAAAACAAATTCACCCATATTCACTAAGCATATGTAAACACAGCTGTACATCACAGATGCTGCCAAATCATGTGTAAGAATCTATGCTGCCAAACTGTACATGTAAGAAACTGAATCGTTCTGCAAACATCAGCATCTAACAATGTAAGCAATATGGCACCAAAAGTGGTATGCAATAGTAATTAACCAAATCACACTTTCTTGCTCTGTACTGAACCCTTCACTACAGTACTTGCTATTGGGCACAGGCCAGTAGACTACAGGAGCATAGTGTATCCTTAACCATGACCTGGTACAGAATATGCCAGTGCAGCTTGTTCAAATCAGATACCAACATGAAAGAATAACTACTGAGGGTCTCCCAAATCCAGCCATCCCTTGGTTGTTGGAATAAGCTGTTAAACTTAATTTTTGTCTCCACCTTCCTTTTTCTTCCCAGCTCAACCTATAATTGCCTTGCTACTTGGGGAATGAACCTCACAGTCCTTAGAGACAAATGTTGCTGTTACTTTCCTTAACCTGCCTTGCAGATAAAATGGGATTTCATTCTCGTGGTTTTGATATTGTAGGTGATATTATTTGAAAAATTTTGCACCCTTTCCTTGGTGAGTCTTGTGCCACGGGAAGTGAGTCCACAACACCACCACCACACAGATAATTCACTGACAACTCATTATTGCTCACTTCTCTGATAACTGTCTTTGTATGTCCTTGCTTACACTGACTATCAAAAAAAAAAAAGCCCACAATCTAGAGAGAGAGAGAGAGAGAGAGAGAGAGAGAGAGAGAGAGAGAGAGAGAGAGAGAGAGAGAGAGAGAGAGAGAGAGAGAGAGAGAGAGAGAGAGAGAGAGAGAGAGAGAGAGAGAGAACAAAGGGTGGGAAAAGAATATCAAGCATGACTGACAACTCCAATAGCCAAGAGAAGACAAGATCAGGAAAACAAAATAAATAAAAAAAAAAAAAATAATAAATAAATAAATAAACAAATAAAAATAAAAATAAACAAAAAATAAATGTATTAAATAAATAAATATAAATAAATTAATTAATTAAAAAATAAAAATAAAATAAATAAAAATAAATGAAATAAATCTAAAAAAAAAAAAAATAAATAAAAAATAAATAAATAATGGAAAGCAGAGCCAAATTCATGAACAAAGTGGGCATCTTAAGTTCTGAGTGGTGACTGTGTTGCAAGAATCACCTCAAGGCAGGCATTCCCTCCCTCTTTTGATTAGCAGGCTTTTGCCATCTTTCAATTTAAGTCAAGACAATTTCCCTTCCATTGTATTTCTTTAAATACTTGTCCTAAAACTGAAAAGGGAACTACAAGATGCATTTGTTCTTTTGCCTTACTACAGCCAACTTCTCTTGAAAGAGAACATAACTGCAGCTATTACACAATACCAATGGAGAAAGATGGCAAGATGCATGTAAGAGTGGGTCTTCACTCTGCATCCTGGAAACAGGAGACTGATTGGATTCAACTTTAACTATTCAATTTTTGATGGCTGAATTCGTACAACAAATTCCAAATTAGCTTACTTATAATATCTAAAAAAAAATTACACATTAACAGTGAGGGCTATGTTCACATTATCATTAACCTCCAGGATTTTGTTTCATAGTGCAGTGTAGCCTTGGGTCACAAACGCCTGCCTCTAATCACGAACAAATTTTCAGAACAAAAATATCCCAAGTGATGAACACATATGCCAACAATTGGGGCGTTTGCAATGATCCGAGTTGCCGGTGGTCGCCTGCTGTTTTAATGCAGGGCTCAGTATACACTCCCACACTTCTCTGGAGATACACATTCTAAAATCATCTCTTGTGAAACATCTTGATATACTGTATCTATATGCTACAAAACATTAATTGCAAGTATTTATCCCAACAGTATCCATGGGATTTGGTGATACACACTCTACAGAAGATATCATAAACTAAATACTTCCAACTAGGTTCAAAATGCTTTCACATTTATTTCTAGTATACTGCTACATATTTAGTTTTAAGAATTTTTTCACTGGTTTCTACAGGGACCAATGTTTTATTGGGCAAATCTTGAAAAGAACTGACCAGGTATTACTTGTACTGCTGAGATGAAAGAACTGGCCAATATCAGACATGAGGATGTCTTGGAAAAAAAAAAAAAAAAAAAAAAAAAAACTGGGGGGAGAGGGAAACAAGTTTACGGTGTTGTGGCCTATGCACATGCTGTGGTTGACTGAACAAACATTTCAAGAAAGAAGAACCAAGGTGTGAAAGAATGGGTTGTACATGTATTTCTAAAGAAGAAAGCAGCAAATCAGAAGATGCCAGGAGACATGATGTCAACAGACAATTTTCACCTGCATCCTCCTAAGATCTGACATCAAAACATGGTTGTTTCTCTTTATATGTGTCTGAATTTATAAAGTTTTATATCAATTGTGTAACCTAATTAGATAAACTAATATTACATAGAGAGAAAAAAAAAAGAGGCATTCATCCCAAGAGGATACCTGAGATAACGTGCATAATATTTAGCTTGTTTTGCCATACTTCTTGCTCTCTACTTGATGATGGTAGTTAAAAATGTTCTGAATATTTCATTTGTTGATTTGATAACACAAACAGATTTTTTCCAGCATACCGAGTTTTTGTGTAAAATTAAGTCAGCTGGTGAAAATGGCAGTTTTCCCAGACCAGTGCAAAAGCCCCAATAATGTCGGGTGACAAGCTGGGAGCATCAGCAGGAGAGCGTCAAGCCTGGACAAATCCCAGCAACTGGCTGCTAGCAGCAGTCACCACATTTGGTATAAAAAAAAGCAGGATGATGTTAACACATGGGTTGCTAAAACTGGAGAACCTGAATGCAGAACATCAACAAACATGGATCCAAACAGCTTCAGACTACAATGTACAGCTCCTGCTTATGCCCTGATAAAAGAAAAGACATCATGTTCCTGGAGTTATCCTTGGCTCAATCAGAAGGATGTATTTATTACAAGTTGCTGAGAGCTGAGATTAGAGAATCCCCAGACTCTAAATGAATGGTTTGTCTGGACAGACAAATTCCAGCACTTGCTGCAACTTGTGACACCACAGAGTGAGAGTGTCTGAGTGTTGAAGCCTGAGTTGGGTAGTTGACACAAGAGGAGAATTTAGCTTCAAGTGGTGAGCACGGAAAATTCTAATGAGAGAGAGAGAGAGAGAGAGAGAGAGAGAGAGAGAGAGAGAGAGAGAGAGAGAGAGAGAGAGAGAGAGAGAGAGAGAGAGAGAGAGAGAGAGAGAGAGAGAGAGAGAGAGCTCTTGTCCACATGAAACTGCAGTACTACTCACCAGTTTTGGTGGTTTTTGTCTATAATTTATATGCTTAGTATTGTTTTATCTTTTGTTTATGATTTTTATTTTTGTGTATAAACTTCTGCACAAAGTATTATAATAAGAGTTTAAACAAGCAATCACCTGGGATCCAGGAACTGATTACTCAATTTTTACATAGATTCCTAAAGGGAAAAATAGTTTTGGTTAACAAATTGTCTTCAGGAACTATTTTGTTCCACTGTAACTTTGTTATGATATATGTGGAGAGAATGATCAGTTCTTAAAGGATGAATAGGTACTGAAATATTCACAATTCATATCCACAAATTTTACAACTAAAAATATGAAAAGTTGAAATTAATTTAATCACTAATAGAATCCCTTGCTCTTACTCCTCTATCCCTCAATGTCCAATTCTCTTAATTCCTTTCCCCATTTTCTTGCCAGGCATGTATTTACTCTGAAGACAAGACTCATCAGCCTTTCCTTAGTAGATCAATCTAATAGTTGCAATTACAAGTGAAATGATTGCATACAACAGTAAACAAGAATCAGCTTATTCCAAACATTTGTAATCATAACAATCAATGCCTTGAGGTATTTTTCAAAAGTAATCTTCACATTAGGCATATATGCCTAATGTTTAAACCAATCAGCTTAAGGTGATGCCACATAGCCTGAACACTCCTGTCAATGACGAGTTGTGTCTAATGCTGAACCACAACCATCAAACTCTGGGGTATTTCCTCTTTCCCCATGCAATGTTTGGATGACCTGAGGAAAAACCAAGACTAGCATGCTTGTAATTCTGCTTCATGAGCTAACAAAGGTGGATTTCCTTGAGTGCGTGTCTTTTAAAATGGTTCAGCAAATCTGTACAAACAGATGAGCATGCAAATGACAGTGAAGGTTACAGACAATCCTGGTATCCAGGTTGGTATGAACAAATACTGGCATAAAAATCCTTGAAATAAAGAATAATTAAGTCCCCAATGAAATATTGCCTCCTACAGTGCATTCCATTTCTCTACCTATATGCTGGTTAACACTGCAGCACTGAAACAATCTTCCTGACAGTGGCAATCACAGTTAGCAGGATGCAGCAATGTATGCAGCATTTATGGACACAGAATATATATGATTAAGTGGATAGGGAAGCCCTTTGGGATATTCTTAAAATGCATTATGCCAAAGGACAATTGTTGGAAGGAATTCAGGCTTTTTCCAGAGATGTGAGAGCATGTGTGATGGAGGAGGAAGAGCCTGGAGGGACAGGGATGTGTGATGCCACTATGCTTGTTTAGTATATTTTATGCATGACTATTGGCTGTAGGAAGGAAGTTAAAGCAGGAAATGTTAGAGCAAGACTGAAACACAATGAAGTGGGATGGGCTGTATATATATATATATATATATATATATATATATATATATATATATATATATATATATATATATATATACATATATATATTATAGTAGTATGTCTGTTTACAGAAGACACATCTTACTAGCAGAGAATGAGAGGAAACTTCAGTGGTAGACCAGTGAGATAGACACTGAAGGTGAATATTGGGAAAAGTAAGGTGAGTGTTTAAGAGGTAAGTGGTATGATTTGAGGACTTTAGAAGTGTGCCAACTATAGGAAGGAATAAGATGGTTGTGGGAAGAGAGTGGATGAGGTGTGCAAGTTTGAGTATCTGGTAACATTGGTTCATAAACATGGCGGGATGGAAGAAGATACAAGAGAGATTATGAAAGATATGTGTCACTTACAAAAAATCATGAGAGGAAATCTGTCTATAAATATAAAAGGAGGTTTTAAGGAAAAGCATTCGTCTGCAACACTGATGTATGGTTCAGAGGTTCGGATGTGGCACAGGGCACAGCAAACAAGAATTTGTGCTGTGGAAATTAATCACCCAAGAGGAGCATATCACATGACTAGATGGGAGTGTGAAAGCAGTTAAAGCATGAATGAGAGATGAGTGCGAGAGGAAGTGGTGTAAATTGTGGAGTGGTGGAATGGATGAAAAAGAACACACTAGCCATATCAAGCGGGTGAAGAGTACGGTTTTTAAAGAAACTGTACGTGAGTGAATATAAGTGGTGATAGGAGAGGAAGGCTGTTTGGAAGAATAAAGGAGTACATATGTGAAAGAACTATTAGTAGAGGCTAAGCACTTGAACAAGCATGGAATGAATGTTTGGAGGCTCTTCTGCCGTGTCCATCCTGGGAGTGGGGGGGGTCACTCCCAGGGAAAGCAAGGCACTAGACTTATCAATTCATTATTAAACACATTATACAAAACTAATAGTAATAAATAAATGATAGATAAATAACAAATAAAGAGAGAGAGAGAGAGAGAGAGAGAGAGAGAGAGAGAGAGAGAGAGAGAGAGAGAGAGAGAGAGAGAGAGAGAGAGAGAGAGAGAGAGAGAGAGAGAGAGAGCTAAAATGTTAAATATTTGTGCCTCCAAAAAACAAGACAATGAGGAACAAAGGAAATACCTGAATTGGTACTTCTGTCTTCCAAGAAAAATCACTGATAAGATACTCAGACCTTACAAATGTCAGTATCTTAATGGCACATATTGGCACACCCTCTCTCTTCAATTATCTCTTGGTTATTGGTGTACAATGCCTGACAAGTGCATGAGGATGCTGACACTCCTGTCTTTGAGGGAAACTTAAGCTTGAGATGTCAATGGCTTCACCTTAGAAGGGAGATAAGGCAACCCTAAAGAGTGTTATGTTTAACTTGTTGGATGAACCACTGAGCCAAGGTGAACTTCATCAATAAGTTCCCAATGCACACACTAAACATGAGCTTCAGGAGTCCTTACAAAAAGCTACAAATTACTCACCAGTCTTATATAATGCCTGTTTAAAACCTCCTTAATACAGCGTGATACCCACCGATACCTGGTCAGATGAGAAATGTTTTCCTACATGTTCGAGATAACGGAGCAGCAAATACAAAGCAGGTAACACTGGGCATTGAGACAAATGAGCACTGACATGCCAATGACCAAAAACATTTATTTATGACTTGGTGTGGCAGGGCTCTGGGGGCTGGGCGGGCTGGCGGCCTGCCCATGTGCGGCCCCAGCTGTGACAGATTCACGTCAGGCAAAGTCAATACCTGTGTCTGAAAGAAGCACCACATGCACCTCAGTGGGTGCCTGTGTGACCCACAGCCGCTGCCGACACCGTCCGTGCCTCGCCGCCATGCTCGTGCCCGTGCGGCATCCCATGTGCCTCTCAACAAGTGAGACCCATTCAAACCCTGGAGGGCCGTGGGGCGTCGCGCCCCTTCCCTCCTTGGGTGGGGCGGGGCGGGGTGGACCCTGCCGCCCACCACACGCGTCTAGGAATAATCAAGCATCTCATGGCAACTCAACATATAAATTTACAACAGTTAACCTACAATACACGCTGCACGATTATTTATCTCTATATGACAACTTTCTTCGTCAGTTTCCCACGAAACAATTTCCCCAGCCTGGCCCACGGGTGGCCGCCCCGCGCACCACGGCCGCCAGCCCGCAGGCCGCCAACAATAACCTAAACTTGCACAAAACATAAAAGGCACCTCGCACGTTCAACTGCAGCTGAGTGTGGGCGAGATAAAGGTAACTGCTAACAGGCGAGTGTCTGGCGAGGTGTGGCGTCTGTGGCGCAAGGGTGGCCGCGGGCCGCCACCACACGCCTCACGCCCTGTGTGGGGCCGCCCCTCCGCCCACGCCCGCCACACACACCCCATAGGTACTAGCAAGGTGGCCCTAGCTTGTCTACTCACCTAGCACAGGAAGAACGCGGCAGGAAGGGAGATTATGGAGGTAACTTTGCCCGTCGATGGGAGTAGTCGGAAGCCTCTCTGTTTACTGCAAAGTTGCCACTATTGTCTTATAAAAAGATACTAAAATATAAAGACACCTCTGAGAATATTGATAAGTATCTGATAAATACAAATATATTTCATTGATATAATTCCAATGTTTTTATATATTTTTTAATTGGTATCATGGTCAAAATAGGCAAGAATAGTGTTGGGGACAAAGGCCTTGGCGCCATCTTGTGGCACGAGATGGCAACGCGAGGTTCCAACACTCCGCCGAGACGCCATGGCTGCCCAACCAGGAACTAACACTGATGCATAATTATGACACGTTAATGCTACTATAAAACCAAGCCTCATTGCTTCCAAATAATTATCTCTCCCAAGCCATGGCATGGTAAAAGACCTCCTATGTGAAATGGGGTTGTCCACCTTGACATTAATATGTTGTAAATTTGCTGCATTACCACCGTAGGGCTGCTCCTGTTTTGAAAGCATTGATACATGTTTGCACGATTCTAACTGCACCTTAGTTTTGCATAGGCTTGTCATATTTACTCGTGCGTTTCCTTATCCTCATATGATGAACACTTCTTGGTCCACTAACCTGCCACCTTTGTCTTGTACCGTCATCACGATTCATTACAGGCGGGAATTGTAAATATTCTGTGGGCTCAATAATCCCGCTTGTATTTTTTTTTTCATGTGTGTGTGTGTGTGTGTGTGTGTTAAGGTGTATACATGCACTCCTCAATAAACGAAACCTAAATAGTTCTCTGCGCAGTGGTTGTTGTTCTTAGTTATCATGAAAGATATTCCTTTGTGTGCGACATGTACTGTACTGTACGGCAGAGAGAGAGAGAGAGAGAGAGAGAGAGAGAGAGAGAGAGAGAGAGAGATTTTCTCTGAATGAATTTTCATTAAATCCTCACTTTAGATCCGTGTCGTAATCTATGAAATACTGGTGTATTGGAAATTTATTGTAAGTGATACTCGTTGCTGCAAAACACTAAAATGAAAATAAATAAATAAATAAAAATAATAAACCCCTAAAACGGAACAACTGCAATCACTAACTTGTACTTGGTGTGTGTGACAAACCACAGGTGTTTGCGGGTATCAATCTTCGGATATAAAAACAAATAATATATGTAGCTCCAATGTAATGTATAGATTAAGTCCAAAAATCACCTGAGCTTTTGTATAACAAAGTTCTCAAGCTCTTCATATAAATACTTTCAATTATACCTTTACCCAAGAATTTCACACACAATGAAGTGCAAAAATAACAACTGTTGATGATGGTGGAATAAATGGTCACAGGATGAAGCTACAATTGTCATCAGTAAACTTCTAAGTACAAAAAAGCTTCACTCATTAACCCCAACCACGTGTCTTGTTCTGTTCTTCCATGAGGATACAGTCTCAGATATCTGGATAATTTTCAAGTATCTGGGTTACAGCAGAATAAAGAATCCACAAACTTGGCAACAAGAACCTTAGAGCCTCTGGAAGGGTGACACCAGTGACACCTCTCTCACGGACTGAGTGCTGTGAGGAAGGCCTGTGGCATGACTGGTGGCCACACCCCAAGCACCCTCCCTCTCAGCTCCACACAAGTGTCAGGAACAATTAACAGGAACAAACTCACTTGGAAGCAACTGCTAGTGATATCTATTGAAGCACCCATACAGTATCTGAGGTAAGTGCTTTTTATACTTGCTGGAGCTAAACAGCAACATACATACAAAGGGATAATGTTGTTTATAATTGTACAATGCAATGGAGCTCCCAGGTTTAAGGACAAGCCATCTTGTATAGATAATATAAAATACATGTAGATGTGTGTTTCTTTAATTTCATTTTGTAGCCAGACAGCATCAGCATCTACCTGTTAATGATGCTTCCTTGATCTTAATTGCAAGTTCACATTTTTTTAAATTAAGAGATCAGAATACTCAAGGGCTAATCTTTGGCACAGCAAACTGTCATTGTTCCACCACTGAGGTATACTGAGATTCTCTTCAGGATATACTTGCTTTAGTCTAGTGAGCTGTTCAATATATATTCAAACAGAGCATATTTTGTTCTTTTAATAAAAACTTCACAGATCATTGTTTTGATTTGAGGCTTTCTGTTCATCCAGCAACTACTGAGAACCTAAGCCCTAACTATCACTCACCTGACAGTGGTTCACAATGAATACAGACTACCAGGCTTGAAAACTCTCCATGTCAACCTTTGCAACCAAAACACACCATCATAAATTACTCAAGTGCCTTTGTTATATGTTCAGTATCTAGGATAACTACTGTTAGTAGTATTTAATTATTGCATATCATTAGTATAGGCTGTCATTATGGTGCTATTCAATTACATTTATTTTGTTCAGATTCATGAATATGTGGTGATTTGGCTATATGGAAAGAAAAGATGAGAATGACTGGGTGAGGCATGATGAACACTGAGGGGGAAGGCAGAGTTACAATAGGTACCGGACCAAAGAAGGCATGGGATGAGATCCTGAGGTGGGACCCAAGTCAGAAGACTTCACCCAAAAAAGGTAACACATAATAGTGCAGCTTGCGAGCATTAGCGAGTGACTTGGCTGATCCGTGTGAACCTGAACTTGCCCTTTGAAACTGCCACCATGCTCTACTATTCATGTCAACTATAAACAGTACTGAAATGTTCAATATTTTACAAAGTGTATACTTATCTGTAACAGTTCTAATCATCCTCAAATGAATTAGAACATAAAAAGTCCATCAGTGGTAAAATTTCCTATCTGTCAAAATTTAGTGTCTTTCTTGCAGTTCTTTTCATATAATGGGAACTTATTCATAAAGCATTAAAGTATAGAATATATGACAGTATGATCAATGAAGACAAATTGATTTAGGCTGAGTTTTCCTTCAAGTAGAATAGATTTTGCATGTATAAACATGTTTCATTCCTCTGACCTCCTTCATTACCAGAGCCACTCAGGTACTGTACCAAGCAAAGCAAATAGTCCACAGTTACTAAATTACTGATATTGGTATTTTCACTGAAATCACATTCAAACAAAATTTTACTATATGAGTACAGTACTCATGAAAGTTAACAGTTCAGCAGTTCAGCTGTAATTATCACAATGCTGCAGTATTTTGTCTTATTTCAAACACCACCTTCTTCACAGCATCTTCTGCTGATGAGATGCTTATGCATTATAATATACCATGTGAATGCTCTGAGGCTGATGCTCCAGCTGTGTTAGGTGGTCCTGAAGAGACACATGAGCCTGACTCAAGTTTTGTGGTTGAGACAAATTCTGGGGTTGAGAAAGGTTTTGTGGTTGTGATAAGCTATCACTTTGAGATAAATTTTGGGGCTGGGATAAATTTTGAGGTTGATTTACATTAGGAGATTGAGACATATTCTGAGAGTGAGAAAGGTTTTGGGGCTGAGAAAGGGTTTGATTCTGTGACAAGTTGTGAGGCTGTGACATGCTGTTAGACTGAGACAAATTTTGAGGTTGTGATAAGTTTTGTGGCTGAGAAAGATTTTGTGGTTGATGGATATTTGATGACTGAAGCAACTTGGGGTTGAGAGAAAGATTTTGAGGCTGAGACAAGTTTTGGGCAAGAGAGAGATTATGAGGCTGTGAATGGCTGTGTGTCTGGGAAAGATTTTGTGGCTGACTAAGGTTTTGTGCTTGGGAAAGATTCTGTGGCTGGACAAGATTTTGAGGTTGAACCAAATTCTGTGGCTGCACTAAATTTTGAGGCTGCACTAAATTTTGAGGTTGAACAAGATTTTGAGGTTGCATGTGACTATGAGACTGCACTAAACTTTGAGACTGGTTTCTATTCTGTGGCTGTACAAGATCCTGTGGCTGGTGGAGTGTGTGGTGGAGATGGCCATCCTGAAGGTGCTGAACATGGAGCTGTGTGTGAGGCATGGCAACATGAAGCTGAACTACAGGAATGTGTGGCAGTGAAAGGGGGTCATTCTGCTTGCTTGATTCTACGTGGAGTGGATCATCATTGGGATCAAACTCATACTGATATTCATGTCCTTGGTTATTTGTCTGCTCCAAGTGTGACTGGTTGAGAAGTTCCAGCTCAGACCGTTCCTCTGAGTTGCTGGGTATCACCTCAATCTTGGGAAGTTCCAACGCATCTGTTTCATGTTCCTTCAAAAGTTCCTCAAATTCGGCGTCAGAATCGGTTGCCGACACATTCTTTTTCTTGCGTGTACTTTTTGTTTTTCTCTTTCTGCTTCTCTTGTTTTTGGATCCTTTAGGTCGACCTCTTGGTCTCTTGGACTGGTCAAGGTCATCCTCCTCACTGATTTTAACTTTTGTTTGATTCACAGCACTTGGTTTTCTCCCTGGTGGCTTTTTCACACCTGGTCTTCTCCACCGCTTTTTGTATCCATCATTACCACAGTACTTCATTTTGTGTTTTGTTATGTAGGATTTATCCTTGAACCATTTATTGCAAATGTCACACTGAAAAGGCTTCTCCCCTGTATGAACTTTATAATGGTCTTGAAGCCATGATTTACACACAAAGCCTCTTCCACAGGATTCACACTTGAAGGGACAATCACCTTTATGAATCCTGAGGTGATTCCTTAAAGTGGTGCTGGAAGAGAAAGACTTAGGGCACTCAGGGCATTGATAGGGGCGTTCTCCGGTGTGCACTCGCATGTGACTTGGAAGATGGGAGCTCTGAGAGAAAGTTTTCCCACACACACCACACATGTAGGGCCTTTCACCAGTGTGCAGTCGCTTGTGTGTCCTCAGATTAGACTTAGCAGCAAAAGACGCACCACATTCATCACAAACAAAGGGGCGTTCCCCAGTGTGGGTACGCATGTGCTCAGCAAGGTTGGCTCCACATGCCAATGATTTACCACAGTTTGGGCACACCACACGTTCAGCTGTCCCATTCCGAACACGAGGCTTGGGCACAGTCTTGGATGTCCGTGGTAATTCTATTGAGGTACTTTCACTGGCCTCTATGACTGGAACTGGACTCTCAGAGGACTTTAGAGGTGGGGTGGCTGAGTTAGCTGTGAGCTGGACTGGCTGCATCTGAGTCACATTACCAAAGTGAACATGCTGTATTTGTTGACTTATCTGACATGCAACACTTCCACCCAGGTCGACTTTAACCTGAGCTGGCACTAGAAATTCCTCCAGGCCACTGTAACTGTAGGCAGTCACAGAGGATGTTGGCACTGAGGTGGCAGAGGCAGCAGATGCCACAATGGAGTTGCGCTGAAACTGGTCCATTTTGATCACTGCACTAAGTTACCACTGCATCAGTATCTCATTTCCTCGGTTGTCCCTCACCTGGAAGAAAAAACATGAATAAGAATTTGGAGTAATAGTAAATGTAATAATAACGATCTAGTTATCTATTTATATATCAGACTGACATCCTCCTTAAAAGGCAAAGCTGTGACACATCATCATTCCTTTATGAAGACCAGTATGTATGTCTGGGCTGCAACAAGCAGCTAAAGGGGCTGAGCAAAGCGACATGAGAACCCTTTCTAGTAAGCTTATTCCTATGATGTAACACAGTGTGGAGGGGAAAAAAGGGATTCCTGAACCCTGCTGCACATGCCTCATTTTAGGCTGCATCCTTCAAGGGAAAGTGCCCTGGTGTGTGTGTGTGGGTGTGTAACAACTTTTGATAATTTTGTCTCTATGTAGCAGATCTTTGTACTGAGTTTACAAATTCCTCCCATGGAACCTAAAGTCAAACAATATGTGGTAAGCAGGAGAGTAGTGTGGGCAGTAATGTAAATACTAAAAACATGATATCTTAAACACACACAAATACTAATATATATATATATATATATATATATATATATATATATATATATATATATATATATATATATATATATATATATATATATATATATATAAATGAATGAATGAATAAAAAGAAAAAAATATATATAAATAAATATATAACAGACTTACTGTGTTGCAGATAAAAGCATGGGAATAACTGTTTCCCTTACAAACATATTTTGAAGCATAATCTATCCTAGTTTTATTTTGGAACTTTTCAGTTGGTGGAATAAAACATACAATGAAAAACTCATAACTTTTAATATTTCAATAAAAGTTTATATATATATATATATATAGTCTTTCCTTAGTAGCTATAAAACATTTGGCAACTGAATATTACACAATATTTTGTGACCTAAAAGTGCATTAAAAATTAATTAATTTCTTAATTTCTTAAGGCTGTGACCTACACAAGAAATATTATTTGAACCGAGCCACTACAAAAATGATGACTAACATGGAATGCTACGTGCAATAGAACACTTCAGTACATCTTCTATGATTGCAGGTTTAAATTCTATGTTGAAATTGGTCTTATAGTGATTAAAGCCTCTGACAGGTATACTGATAAAATGCCAATTTATTTGCACACACACACACACACACACACACACACACACACACACACACACACACACACACACGTACATATTTATACATACATATTTGTGCTTGTATATTTTATCTATTTACACATCTATTTGTTTATGCACACACACATACATGTGTGTGTGTGTGTGTGTGTGTGTGTGTGTGTGTGTGTGTAATTGGTTATAATGATATAATATAAATGCAGATAAAAATACTCATGAAATGTTGTTACTACCTGAACCCTTGCCTTATCCAGGCTTTCTTCCAGTCACCATCATCATCAACATGGAATGGCATTCTGTCTCGCCTCCGTTCAGGACGACAGACTTTGTTGCAATGCTCCTGATCTCGCCTTTCTTCCTTCACCTCTTCAGTTTTTGGAATAGGAATTGATAACACATCCTCTTCCTCCTCTTCCTCTTCCTCCTCTTCCTCCTCCTCTTCTTCCTCTTCTTCATCATCCTCTTCCAGGTTGATGGGAGGATCGACCAGACTTGACACAGCAACGACCCTCTGTGTTGCCTGTGTCCTCCGTGATGATGCACTCTTGCGGACTGATGACTTTTTGGATGACGTTTTTTGCCATCGTTTGTGGTAGCCATCATTGCCACAATACTTCTTCTTGTGCTTGGACAGGTAGTTGGAATACTTAAATCTTTTATGGCACTGATCACACTGGAATGGCTTTTCCCTGCTATGCACAATCATGTGTTCATTTAGCCCAGAGCGGAATATGAACCGCTTATTGCAGATATCACACTTGAATGGCTTGTCTCCAGTGTGTGACTTTTTGTGGGTGGACAGTGTGGAGCTCTGTGTAAAGGAGGCATCACAAACATCACATACATAAGGCTTCTCACCAGTGTGGATTCGCTTGTGGTTCTTCATACTCTGGCTGGTGGTGAAGGTCTGGCCACACTGGTCGCAGGTGTATGGCTTCTCCCCTGTGTGCTGCCGCATGTGCCCTGGTAGGTGTGATGACCGGGAGAATGTCTTGCCGCACACACCACACATGTATGGCCGCTCACCTGTGTGCACGCGTTTGTGCATGCGTAAATTTGACCTCTGGGTAAAGGTCATGCCACACTCATCACAAATAAAGGGTCGTTCTCCTGTGTGTATCCGCATGTGGTCACGTAAATTTGCATTACAGGCATATGTCTTGCCACACTCGGCACAGGAGACGCGCTCACCATGAGAGTGTCGGATCCTGGAAGGTCTGGAAGCTGTGGGTTTTGAAGTGTTCACGGCATTTTGGGCGTCAAGTGAGAGATTGCTTGTGGTTCGTGGGGCCTGTGGTACGGCAAGCTGCACTGACATGTGCTGTGGGTTGTTGTATGAGGTGTGAACATGCTGGCTTATCTGCTGGGCAACATCAGCACTCATAAGGTCCACCTGCACCTTATTTGTCACAAGGTCCCAATTGTACCACCCAACGCCTGTGGCTCCTCCTATGTGTTCCATAATTACTTCTGCTCTATGTCACATAAAATTACAAAACTATATTTTTCTTCATATAATATCATTTCACCCATCCAAGATTATATGTCTACTACAATATGCATAATCCTATATAGCTTAGGCACTGACACATGCTTGGTCTACACACATGTTTACAAATGTTTATATAAGCACAATCAGAAAGTAGTGAGTGACTTGTAATTGTGTAATAGTTGTTGTGGGGAGCTACTGAGGGGCTGGGTGGTTGGGAAGGAGCTGGATGCTGAGCGAGATGTCTTGCTGAAGGGCCAAATACACTGCTACTTCCTATTCCCTCGACTCCAATTTAAAGTCCCGTTTCGTGCCACCTGCAAAAACACTGAAAGTTAGCAACAAAATACGTGATCTTGTATGTCAGAAATTCCAAGAGATGACCTGAGCAAATAGCAATACTGATAATGGAGTTGCTAATTTCAGTGTTTTACAGGCAGCATTACTAGGGTGACAAAAAATACCTTACAAGGTAAATTTATTAATATGTTTACAATACATCATAATGGCATACCTGCAAATACTGTCATATAAGGAACAATATGCAGTAACATGAAGATTGTTTGTACAGTAACTGTCTCCTGTGTCTATATTTCATGATCAAATTATCACTTTCACTAATAGCTTAAAAATTACACACACACACACACACACACACACACTACTCAGTTTTTTATTTAAGATGAAAAATTCTTTTGCTCTAATGACTTGAGAATATAAATTTTATAGAACAATAAATCACAGGAAAGTTCTGCATTTGCCAGAATTATGTATATAAACTTGGGGAAAATTCCATCATACTAAATAGCACTAATTGCTTGTGATGAAAGCAAACATGATTTCACTCTTAAAGTTAAGGACAGTCACCTCTTATTGCCAATCATGCTAAATATTCTATTTGAAACCATCAACCATCAGTACCTGAGACAAATGGCAAACACTGACATGGATGTGGTTGGTGATTATGAGCATGGACACAATGTGCTAATGCACATATTCGCAGCCATCATCCCGAGTCTGCTAGTCCAAATCTTTATTGCTACATGCCAGCATTTAGTCTGTCTGTTCATCATGTATATCTTAAGCAACGATGCTGAATTTGGGGATAAAAGCAACCCCCAATCAACATGAAAATAACTATAGTACTTCAAGAAATTCTTCTCTTTAAACATAATCAGCAAAAAAAACAATTGTTCAATGGGAATCCTTTATCTGGCAAGCTGGTAAGTTCTTGGATTGTGTGTCTTGCTAAAAACTACACATTCTCTGAGCAGGCAAGTCACTAGTAATGTTCAAAATGCACTTCTGATTGCATATGATTGGCCAGTATTCCTTTAACTACAGTATATGCATAGAAGCAAGGATGATGACAATGATGATGAAGATGGTTGTCCTAGTGGTGAGTGAATGGTAGTACTGAATCCACTAACCTTGGCTGCAGGTCCCAGTGTGTGGCCAAGCATTCAGTAAGCTTGGTTTTCATGTCCTGGAAATTGGTTACAAATATTAGTATAAAAATTAATGAACACTGCTATCAAAATTTAAATAAGTTAGAGGCAATGTAGCATTTAATTCCACAATCCTCAATATACATAATAACTGACATGCATACTACACTGGCATATTCCTGTTACATCCTTTTCTTTAAAAACAGAGGTATAAATGACAATTGTCTTTACTGTTTAGTTTCATATGGAACATTGTCCCACAGGATACTGCAACACAAGAGCATCCTGATGGAAAGGTAGAGAATCAAGAGGGAATCATTTGATATTCAGTGCAATTCTTCAGCTCATCTCTGACCAAGTTACTCTCTTATCATCTCCAGTAATCTAGAGCATGAATCATCACAAAGATAATGATGCTGTATTTCAACATAAATTGTGCCCCACTTGTGTTACATTATAAAATGAGCTAGTGCTGGAACCTTCATGAAAACTGTGAAGTTTTGATATTAAATCTTAGTACAAGACCATCGATTTCACTGACAGTATCTGTGAGAATGCAAACTCATACAACACTCCTTTAAATCAAAACTTGCATTAAAACAAAATTTGTAAACCTCTCATTATTTTTTTAAATCTTGCAAACACTTGTTTATTGAGTTGGCTGGACTACCATTTCTTTATAAGTCTTCATACTGCACTATCAATATACATTTGGGTATTCCTTTGTAGGATCAGTGAAACTAACAAACTCTCAAACTGTAAAAATATATTTAAAATCTACTTTCATTACATATAAGTTTATATAGCTGCAAAATAGACTCCCAGAGAACATATTATCATACATTTTGATGTGATCATTAGCAAAAATAAATACATCACACTATTACTATGACAACTCCTTCTCCTCCCAGCATCTGCTCCACAGCACTATCACACTGGATTATTGCATAATGCCTCCACTCATCCACTACATCAGACATGACAAATTTATAGCTGCCAGTCTTCACACTACATTTGCTTGGCACCAAATACCTAGTCTCTTATCAAGTAAATTATGCACACTGAGCTTAAACTTATGAGGAAGATCCTGAGTCACAGTGGACAGAGAAGAATACTAAGGGGATGGAATGTGTGGCTCACACCTGGACTGTGACAGGATAGGGTGACATTCTTCATGCTCAGCAATCTTGGACATTCTCTCATATTAAAAACATAAAAAAAAAAAAAAAAAAAAAAAAAAAAAAAAAAAAAAAAAAAAAAAAAATCTAAACAAAGGCAATGCCCACCTTTCCCAGCCTCCCCACCAAGCAGGCATGAACCTGGCCAGCACACCCAGCACCAATGCAAGCCTCATCAGATGCTTCAATCTCACCATACCTTGCAAGGTATATAATTTTTAAGTTGTGCATTGCAAAAAAAAAAAAAAAAAAAAAGTCTCATCCACCAGTTTCCTGCCTTGTTAGAATTTCAAGTAGGCTGTCAATGATGCTATTTTGCAACAATGAGAGCCAATGGTTAAAAAAATATTGTGCAAGTGTTAAATGTCTGAATTTGTACTCCATCACATTTCATAACCACATGATTGATGTACCACAATATCAAAATGAATGACAAAAGCATTTCAACAGCCAATGAGTTTAAAACTCAGACAGCCTCATCTGTTTCTGATACAATGACTGACTGCTAATAAAATTTTCTTCTTATCTGGGCTTGATAACTCAGGCACAGCTGTAACCAAGATCTTTATCACTGGTGAGGACAAGTGCTTCATTCAATGATGAGTAAAGGCTACATGTTATGGCTCAGCACAACCATGCCATCAATGGCATTGAAGGTAAATGAGGTTCCCAGGGCAAAGCTAACACAAGTAGCTAACATTACCAACTGAAACAAATCTTTGAGACAAAACTAAGATATATCAATTGTCAAAACAATCCTGAAGTAGTTACTGGTTGCATTGACACAACTTTAAGAGCAAAACTGTCCTAGCTGTCAGAAACTAGATTTCAATGACAACACTGATGAAAAGATAAAAATCCTAACACTGCCATTTGCACAGAACTGTTAAAACAAGTTCATTAAAAAAAAAAATGGGTCTTGTTTAGGATATGAAGGATAAACTCTGCAGCAACGAATACTTATCACTTAGAAATTCTGGCTTGCTGTTCTCACATCACCACAAACCATGGTGTCAAGATAGAGGGAATAACTTATCTAGGACTGGCCAAAAAAGCGAATGAGGTCAAGGATGATCTGAGATGAAGACTTTCCACAAACATATTCTGATTGTTCTTATGCCTTGGCCTTTCCAGCAAGGAGCATTTTGAGGTTTGGCTTATTTACAGCCTCAGGACCACTGCTTTCTCACAAGTCACACCTTGAGACAAAAGACAAGACCTGTTTTTTTTCAGTGGTTAATAATAAGTATGTAGTGGCTCATGCAAATCCAGCCAAAGAATACATTTCCTGTGCATCAGCAATTATGGCACATAGAATAACTAAACTACTGTATTCCTTTCTTGAAATAGTTTCTATTTCCAGCCATTTACCTGATGTCCAGATAACTGTAAATCATTATTGTGAGTACAAAACTTAGTGTCTAGTTCACAGAACATGTCATTACTTACTAAAATACTACATAATAATGCCATTATGATAAATGCAAGGCTTGTTCCTGTGCTGTCCAATTCATGAAAACTTGAGACACAAGCACAAAGAGAAGTGGGAGGGGAAGATACCTTAAGTTAATGATACTTATACCTATCTTAAAAATGTTGTGTTTCTGCCACAATGAAAGACTGAAAAATGGACTGATATTGTACTAGCACCAACCAAGATCTCCATTTGCCAGTCTTTGTTCCAGAAACTATGGCTTCATCATGGCCATCCATATCCCTGTCAAGCCATTGTGATACTCATATTTTGAGGCAGTACATGATAAGCTGGGAAAGTCATATCAGTCAAGCTGCACTTACTGGAACTACTACTAAGCAACTTATTTTCACAGGTCACATGGTTCACTGTTGACTAGCAAACCAAGCCAATGACTACTAGAAAAATTTGAGTTAATTAGTTGAAAATTAAAAATCATTCACAGCACATTTCAAAACAATGCAGGGAGAAAGTATTCTATGTAAAACTTTCCCAATCATGTACATGATTTACCAGAATACCACCAATGTTACTATTCTACTGGCCTTAGGCAAGTCTGAGGCCCTCATGCCACTATCTTTTAAACCCTTAATTTAGTAATATTTGTACCTAATAATTTGATGTGTACAATACAGTAATTTTAGTTTGAGCAATAAGTGTTCTGTTACATATAACTCCTAGAGTACCAAAGAGCTGAGTCATCCTTCATAGAGTAGGTTTGCTGTGCCACGTCTGAGGCTGTGGCAATACCAGACAGCTGTGGAAGGTCTTCACATACCTCCTGAACATCCAGCACAGCAGGGTTTGACATTTCTTCCTCATATGCACCCTCAGGAAAGCTGGCACTGCTCATTTCCTTAAAGTAATTTTCTATTAAATGATGTGCTCCTGTGCCTTCATCCTGAGGCTGAAGAACTTGTGACTGAGAATCTTTAAAAGTCTGCTTAAGGGGTTCAGTTTCATCACCAAAATTCTCTCCATGAAGGCTCGGCACCTGAGCAACTTCACAGTCAACAGTAAGCTGCTTCTGTGGAGTAACTGTAATAGTTTCATGTACGCAAGGTTTTTCTTCAGGCAAAATACATTCCTCTTTAATATCCAAATCTTCTTGTCCCACCAAGTTGTTCTCCAGAGGTCTATCCAAAACCTGCTCCCAATTTGAGCTGGGCTCACATTCGCTGTTCCTGGTCTCCTCTTGTTTATAAACAGCCAGATCAGTCTCAATGCTTAACCCAATCTGTAAGACTTCACTATCTCCACTGTTCTTTTCATCATGACAGCTCTCTGTATTTTGGTTACTCTTTTCTGTAACAGCAAGATCTTTCTCAAGTAGCCTACACCACTCTGGCTTTGGAACAGATTTGCACGAACTGCTTCTGTTTCTCTTAGGTCGCTGGGTTCTCTTGACCCGAGTCCGCTTTGATGGAGGGGAACTCATGGGCTTCAGACTCTTTTTACATTTACTTAGTCTGTGGGAGCTGGCTGAGCTTTTCTTCATTTTACCAGGCTCAGACTGTCTATTTATTTTTACAAAACTTTCATTACCACAATACTTCTGCCTGTGTTTAGAGAGATAAGATGATGTCCTAAATGATTTGTCACATCTCTCACAGTTGTAGGGCTTCTCTCCAGTGTGCACCCGTTCATGAGTCTGTAGCCCTGATCTGGAAATGAAGGCTTTCCCACACTTTCCACACTTGAAGTTGCGCTCCCCTGTGTGTATCTTTTTGTGTGTGGCAAGGCAAGAGCTTTGAGCAAAGGTGGCATCACAGACATCACAGACAAAGGGCCTCTCCCCAGTGTGGGTCCTCATGTGGTTCTTCATTATCTGATTGGTGGCAAAGGATCGGCCACACTGTGGACAGCTGAAGGGTTTCTCCCCTGTGTGTGTGCGCATGTGTCCTGGCAAGTGAGAGGACCGGGCAAATGTCTGGCCACAAATGCCACACATGTATGGCCGTTCTCCAGTGTGCACGCGTTTGTGACTGCGCATGTTTGAGCGCTGGGTGAAGGAAGCCCCACACTCTTCACACACAAATGGCCTTTCTCCTGTGTGGATCCTCATGTGGTTCCTTAGATTGGCACCACATGCAAATGTTGCACCACACTCATTGCATGCTATCTTCTCCCCAACAGGCATTCTCATCTGGCTAAAGACCTTGGACTGTGCTGGAGACAGTGTCTTCTCTTGGAACAAATGCTCCTCTTCTGCAGTAACAACACTGGGATGGCTCACCTCCTGCCCATAATGCAACCCTTCAACTTGAGTGGGATAATGCACATGTTCCTGAGGATTGTATGGCCGCCCCACATCCACCCCTCCTAATTCCACTGGGGGCAGCTGTGGGGCTGCTGCCAACAATTCCCCAAAAGCATTATAACTGGTATACCAATTGACCCCTGAGGAAGGGGCCAAGTGGTCCATGTTGAAGTGTGACAACACAACCCGCCCTCACTCCATTATCCATCTCACTGCGCCATGACTCTCAGGTTACGTGGCACCTGTAATTACATACTTAGAATTAGCACTCATACTGGATATGGACAGTCACAAATAGCAATTCTGATTGTGGTCAAAAGCTGTTTATAAGATTTCAGAATTTTCCCTCATGTAAAATAGTTTCTTTATTCATGACTTAGGAGGTAAATAATCCATTCTCTGTCCATAATTACTGAAGTGGTGTTGGTGCCAGGTAAACTGTGGTCAACGAATTTTGAATGTCAATAAATCAATCACATTTATCCACAATAACAATGCATATTATAACTTCAAACATACTGCTTGGTAAAAATGTAAATTAAGACATTTGAAACATTCTCTATAAATCCATTCTCACAGTTCTAGGAATCAACTACCAGGTTTCTTAATTTCATTTTTAAAGGAAATAACATCTGTAGACAGAAAATATCCGTGTGACTTTAATTTTCTACGCAACAGTTTTTCAGAAAATGTATTGCAAAACATTTCCTAGGAAAACTTTTATGTCCACAGTAACAGGTTAAGAGTACATATAAAGAGAACTTGGGCCAAAAGGTTTATACATGATCTTAACAAAACCAAGACTCATTCTCTGGATTTGATTGGTGGTGGTAAAATGAAAACTGATAACCATGGTCAATATTTTCATCACAGCAATGATATGTGAACAGAAGAGCAAACAGTTAAAGCAACAAGAATATATAAATCTTCACAGACTTTACGTAATGGTGATAATCACCCACGCAAACAGCCTCAGCTTGGACAGACATAACAAGCTAATGTTAATATGCATTATAATTCCATCGTAGGGTCTGTACATAATTGACTGATTTCTTTATATAAACTATACAAATCAATAAAACTGGATATTTTTGAACAATAAATGCTGCTGCTTATGCTATATTGTATCTATATGTATATATGAATGTCACATAACACAAATCACTTTTGGTGAATTTGATACATCTTGAACAAATATCAAGTCAAAGATGTATATGCCACAAATATTGACAGGCAAATTAATATGTACATTATTCTTGACAACTCTGCCGGACAGAGTCCAACAATAATCTCTCCTTTGAGAGAGAAGCTGCTCCTCTCTTGGTACTTTAATTAACTCTTGCTCTTCTTGGTTCATTCTCTATAACACACTTTCATAACATAAGAGTGTGCAATCTTATTAGCCTTCTTTTGATATCATATACCTGTTCATATCTATAGAAATTACTTCTGTACAGTCCAGGCATTTTTTCTGAGATCTTTCCTTTTTTTCTTAAAATATAAACTATGAGGCTAGAAACACAGAATGGCATCTTGAGAGCTCTCCTGTCAGCACTGCAATGTCAGGTGAAAGACTGGAGTCTTAACAAAGGCTGTATTGTACTTCAAGAACATTGCATATTATTTCTCCCTCAATAATTTTCACCAATGAAGGATATAACTCTACTCAATAATTTTCAGCAAAACAGGACATCATATATTTCATTACCATCACTATCATCACTTCACCACAACCTTTCTCTAAACTAAGCAGGGTTGCTGGGAACCCATACAAGAAACAGGACCTACAAAATAACCACAATCACCTGACATAAGGATAAAATAAAGATAACAAACTAAACATAACAGGTTCAAAATATACATGCCATCTATGGCAAGACATTTTTCTGGAGATGGATGCCACAGACACATTTCATATTAATAAACTAAAAGCTTTTCTTAAAACTAATGTTATGCTGATGATACTTTCCTCCCACCCTTCTGAGGTATGTGGCTATAATGGCATGCTGTTTCCCAACTCACAACACTTCACTTGGGTGGTTACTGTTTGAGTGTGTAGAAATAGAAAAGAAGGGAATGAGTGTTTATTCATCATGTTAATCAAGGATCCAGTCATGATAAATACTGAGCCAGTGTGACACAATGCTGCAATGCTTCTCATGGTTAGATCCACTTCAATGCTGAGAAAACATTAATGCTTCAGAAGCACCTTTGTTTCATCTAGAAAATAATCAAGAAGCTCAATGACACACCCTCAGTTTTTGAAAAAAAGAATAAAGATATGAATCAAATAAATAAATAAAAAATAAATACAATAAAATAAAATAAAATAAAGTATAACAAAAAATAAGTAAAAATGGAAAAAAATGAGATGATAATCATAAATAAATAAAAAGAAAAAAACAAACACTTGAATAATTACATATCTTTTGTAAAATGACAAGGAGAGAGAGAGAGAGAGAGAGAGAGAGAGAGAGAGAGAGAGAGAGAGAGAGAGAGAGAGAGAGAGAGAGAGAGAGAGAGAGAGAGAGAGAGAGAGACTTATGACAAAAACACAAAATGTAGTTACCTGAAGTCTTTCCTGCCCATTGGATGATAGATGATGCTACCTTCCCCAGCTGCCTGCAACAGAGGACCGAAGATTAGAGTGCTGTAGATTCCTTTTCACTGAAATCCATTATAGAGCTAAAATCACACCAACACATTTGATCATCGCACAGGTACACAAATACTTATTGGTTACGGTGACCGGGAGATACTGAAGACAAATATGACTGCTTGCTTCACATTGATATCACAAATCTTCAGATAAAAACGCGTGAACAAGAGAGTAGATAAACAATACCTACAAGCTACAAGGGATCAGTGTATAGATTAATGAAACTGCTTTGGCTACACTGATAACAAATGTGCCATAGATTACTCGTTTCAATCTCTAAACATCAATAAATAAATAAATAAATAAATAAATAAATAAATAAATAAATAAATAAAATAAATAAGTAAAATAAATAAACAAATAAGACAAACAAGCACCGTGAGCATATTATATAATATTCTATAACTTTTACATACATCGCATGAACCCCTTTATATAAACCATATAAAGTAATAAATATAAAGCTTTAATGAACAAACACACGTTGCATGAGGCGGTAAGAGCAGGCAGTTGAGGGCGAGGAGAGGAAAAGCGAATTCAAAATAGTAACTATAAACGTAATCAATGCTAATGACTAGCGGCTTTAACAGAATATCAAGAACCACCTAGACAACTCATAAAAAGTCGTTCCAATGCCTTAAACAGCAAAAAACACAAGGCACAGGGCGCGATAGTTGATGTACGTAAGAGGGAAGGGGATCCACCACCGCCAACCATTACCATCCACTCCTCTCAACCCACGCTCACTGCATTATCCTGACCCATCTACCGCCTTGTCCCTAAACTATCTACACCGACTACATTGGGGAAGAAATAATCAGTAAGAATAACATCTCTCTGAAGTGTCACATGGGAGGGCAGTGGGTCCATAAAGCCACGCCGAGAAAAAGTTGTAAATCACCATCCCTGCAACAAGACGCGGGACAGCCATTGGCCCGCCGCCAGACACACACAATGCATTCTCTGCCTCTCCCTCTTCACGCCCTCCCATACAGCCATTCACGCCTCGCCCAACATCAAAACCAATCGTGCCCTTCACGTATGCTAGTAAATATGTGGAGTACACGGCTTACCAGAGGCCCGAAATGGGTTTTGTGGTAGGAATCAAACTCCAGCCCTCGACATCTATGCGTGGCGCCTCCTCCCGCACCGCCGCCCCTCCCGCCGCCGCGCTGCCGCCTCGCCACCCCCATTGTCTCATACATCACATTTTTTCCCTTACCATGGTAATTAAGTGGCTGAAGATTTAGTTCAAGAAACGAAGGGTTACTGCCTATATACAAGTATCTACAGTAACCTCCAAGTAATGTGGTAATACTTGAAATTGGGAGATACCGCTCGACGAGTGACAACACTGTGCGCTGCTATAAATGCCTACTTTCGCTGGAAATGAAAATAACAACAATAACAAGTTGTTTACTGAAGAACTGATGAACTTATTCGTGTTTGGCACACTGGGATGCTCTGATATTGCATGCTATATAGGACTCGTCATGCACAGTTTTCAGTCTTATATCATCGCATACAAGAAGGCGTGTTTATTTATTTATTTATCATTATTTTATTTTATTATTATTATTATTATTATTTTTATTATTATTATTATTATTATTATTATTATTATTATTATTATTATTATTTAGAATAAACATTTGTATATCACGTAGAGTACAAGAAGTTTTGCTGCGGTGACTTAGTAGTATAGACAGGCAGCTGACAGAGATGAGATGGGAAGACTTGAGACCGTTGTCTAAAGTAGAAGCCAAGGAGCTGATGATGATGACGATAGTAATGAAACCACACACACACACACACACACACACACACACACACACACACACACACGTTTTATTATCAATTTATGCATAGTGTGTTATCGTGTCGTCAACATGAACTGTAGAAGGTGGATGATGATATCACACACACACACACACACACACACACACACACACACACACACACACACTTCATTAATTTATGCAGGGCGTGTTAATGTGTTCTTTACACCCTGTCACCTGTCCCATAGACATTTAAGGGACTCTGCTCTTCTCATCTTACCTCCCCTCCACATGTTCCCTCCACGAGTGTGCTGCCGGTGCACTGAACGAAAAATAGTTACTGACCACAATACCTGACCAGCATTCCTCGTGTTAGAGTGGAGTTGTTAAGATCATACAATGCCCTACATTCGCATTTGGCAAATACTCTGATGCATGAGGGGATAAGATAAAATGCAACGAAAAGTGAGACTTTGAAAGGAATAGGAATGGCAGATGAAATATTTATGATCAGAGATAACTGCATAAGACTTGCATAGAGAAAGAAGAGGGTGTAAAAAAAAAAATTATATATATATATATATATATATATATATATATATATATATATATATATATATATATATATATATATATATATATATATATATATATATATATATATATATATATATATTATACACCCTCTTCTTTCTCTATGCAAGTCTTATGCAGTTATCTCTGATCGTAAATATTTCATCTGCCATTCATATATATATATATATATATATATATATATATATATATATATATATATATATATATATATATATATATATATATATATATATATACACACACACACACACACACACACACACACACACACACACACGAAAGAGTCCCCAGAGATGTGGTCAGGAATGCGGGTGTTGTAGAGAAAACTGTGAAGATGGTGCGGTATAACGCGACAAGATATATAAAAGGCGCTAATGGAAGCACGCCTGCAGGGAACGACACTGAGCTCATTGTTGTTTGTTGCCGAGACTGGATGTGGTAACAGTGATCAAAAATAGAAACAGATAGGAGAAGCTCTTCGCTGATAACTTATTGATCAAAGTAAACATTCAAGAGGATATGCAGATAAAAGGGTGATAGTGGTAGAATTCTCAAAAAGGGAGCGTTGGGAAGTCATTCTCGTTCACAACATTAAAACATAAACAGTACGGGCAGAGAGAGGGTACATGTGGTTATAAATATATTTGGGTCCGAGAGTTGTTCCAATGAGGACGACATTGATGATGATCGTAGTATTTTGCTTGTAGGGGACACACACACACACACACACACACACACACACACACACACACACTCACACACACACACACACACACACACACACACACTCACACACACACACACACACACACACACACACACACACACACACACATACACACACACATAAATAAATAAATAAATAAATAAATAAATACATAAATAAATGAATAAGGATTAGCAGATGACTTTATAGTACTACGAGAAGGAGATGAGTGACATATTAGAGACAAGAAGGCATGAAGCAGCATAAGAATTTAAATATTTTATCTTGACTTTGTATAAGTCAGATATAGATACAAAATGTAAATTCAAGGGCAAATATAAGCAGATTTACATATTAAGGGAAAAGTTTCTGGTATGATAAGACAATGTTCAAGAGGTTGAGAGCAAAGCTGTACTCAACAATTAGACTAATAGTGATCAATGGAGCAGACGTGCATGGATATTGAAGAAGACATTGAAAGAGGAAAGAACAGGGTTAAAAATATTGAGATCTAAAGAAGTTGTGCTACAGGAAGAAGTGTGTGTGTGTGTGTGTGTGTGTGTGTGTGTGTGTGCGTGGTGTGGTGTGTGCGTGGGTGTTGAGCAAGACACATCCTACGCTGTCACCGTTACATAATGAAGCCAGATAAACGAAAGGGAGAAAAGTACAGTGATTATGGGACCAATGCACCTTACCTCTCTTACACATTGTACCTCGCCCTATCTTGCTAATACTGGCAGATAGCTCGTTACGTAACCACATTTAAATTCGCTACCTCACACTAGACGCTCGATGCCCAGTCCTGAAACCAATTTCTCCACCTTCTACAGCAAACTTGCTCTTTCTTAGCCTCTCGCAGCTCATCCCTCAATATTTGTGCCTTTATACAGCTCCCATGCATCTTGAAGTAATGCGCAATCCAAATACTCGTATATTTCCATCTCAAAACATTACTTCCCCCACAACTTCCCACTCTAAGCACATAGACCATTCCTACGTTACTGTCCAAGACTTTTACATTCCCTTACACATTTAAATAGCACACATGCACAACTAGTACTCCGTATTATACATGCACAGCTAACCTACACCCACCACAGATGCCCTACAGACACTCACACTTTCATTGGCATACGTACTCATAGCTCATTCCTGCACCCAACAAGCACCACACACTCGTATTGACGACCGTATTCAGAAACGCTTTGCTTCCTCACTACGGCTGTTTTCCAGGGCCACAGAGATGATTAGCCGAATTCTCAAGAGTGTTTCTCCTGTTAATAGTGTATAAATATTGTTAATTTTTCTTTAGAACCATAAAAAGAAAATCTTAAAAATCCATGTCACTACAACTAGAGCCTTTTGAAAGTAGTGGAGGTGCGGCGCAGAAGTGTTTTAGGATATGGCCAACAGCCCCTTCAGAGCCTCCCTCAGGCCATACAAAACCTCACATTCCTCCTCAGCCATAATTGACTTCCAGAACATATTCACACCTCACAGGGATCAATACTCCCTACACCCTACTTATTCATGAAGCTTGCCCCAGCAGACGAGAATAAATCACCTAAGGAGCATGCCAGAATAAGTAAACAATGATACAAAACATGGCAGAATAAGTGAATAGGTGAAACACGCATATGGTAGCAGTCTGGTTGTCCTGTCAACGGTCCTTGGAGATATAATGCTGGGGGTATTGATAGGATGTCGTAAGACCCTGGCAGTGCACACGTGGCAGGAGATAACACGAGAGAGAGAGAGAGAGAGAGAGAGAGAGAGAGAGAGAGAGAGAGAGAGAGAGAGAGAGAGAGAGAGAGAGAGAGAGAGAGAGAGAGAGAGAGAGAGAGAGAGAGAGAGAGAGAGCTGGTGACAAGGATGAGTCAAGTGTTTTGGTCTGGATGACAGAGATATCCTAGTAGCAGAATACGTAAGTTAGATAGAACATCTCTCTCCTCTCTCACGCAAGATAAATATTTTACACAGCATTTTCTTGTAATGTAATGCTTTGTTGTCGTTGTCGGTGAAAAGAAGGAGCCCAGTGTTTTGATGCGGATGATAGCTAGGGCGGTTGTGGTAACAGCTCACCTAACTACTAGACATCTTCTCTCCTCTCTCACGTATATGAAATTTTACGCAGCGTTTCCTTGTGATGCAATCCTCTGGTGTGGTCAGGCGTTATAGTGCAGTATTTTGGTCTGGGTAATGTCTTGGTAGCAGGTCATATAGCTTAACTATATAGACATCTCTCCTCTCTCACGCAGGCTACATTTTCCGCAGTATTTCCTTGTGATGTAGTTATGCTTTGTTGTTGTCAGTCGGTGAGAAGGATGAGTCCAGCGTTTTCGTGTGGGAGATAGAGCTGTCCTAACAGCAGCTCACATGATTAGAAATATTCTCTCCTTCTTTGTCACGCAGACTATATTTTCCACAGTACTCGTGTTTCCTTGTGATATAATACTCTTTTGTTGTTAGTCGATGAAAAGGATGAATGCAATGTTTTGATCTGCGTGTCCTAGCAACTGCTCAATTAATCAAATTGGATTCTCTCTCCTCCTCTGTCGTGCAAGGTGAAATTTCCACATTTCCTTGCAATGCCATGCTTTGTTGTCATCTGTGAAAAGAGTGTCCAGTGTGGATGACAGAACATAGAATTTAACTGGATATCTGTTCTTCTGCCATTCTGGTCACAGTGCATTTGCTATTTCTTGGGCTGCCATTCTTTAAATCCTCTGATTGCTAATGACAATATGATACCTAATTTCCTAAGAAATTTCGTATGCTTTTACTGAATTAAAATATAACTACAGCCTGAACTCTCTTTATCTCTTCTTTTAGTAGCACTGTTGTCCTTCAAAGCTTTACTCTTGGGTCGCACCACAAGAGGTGCAGGAGAAGCCACAGGAGTCAAATGCGTCACCAGGTCGCGAAGCCGATGACCCTCCATCTTGCTCTCTTATGATTTTCTTTTTTATTGTGATATTAGACTGATATTGTTGTGGTTCTTCTGTATTTTCCATATGAATTTTTACTGATGAGGTTATAGTGCGCACTGTAAGATTTTTAGAATATCATATGAAACTAATGCGGTGGTTCCCAACCTGGGGGACATGGCGTCGCGGGGGCCATGGTAAAATGTGTGGCGCCACAAGCTGAGGCACAGGCTACTCTACACTGGGCCTCAGTCAGCCTTTTGCAAATTATACAGTTTTTACTTACATTCTAGGTATGCAAATTCTTTTATGTGCATTACATTACTTAAAAAAAAAAAAAAAATAATTACAGTATATGAGATTCAGCTGTAGGTAGTCACTGAAATCACGTGTTCTGGAATGGAGGGCCGTGGATATGGGTCATGTCATGTGCGAGAAGTGGGTAATGAACAGAAAAAGGAGTGAACCACTGCACTAAGGCAAAGATCTTTTCTGTAAGTGTTCTAGCTTATCAGTGTCCTTAAAACTCTACGCATCTTAACACTCTGGTTTCCCTTTCCTGTAACCAAGACGGGTAAAACGTGTTAGTGTTTAGTAGTGAGGACTGTGGTGACCTCTAGAGGCCAATAGTATGCGCCGGGGCCGTAGGGTCCTACCCCGTCCAGAGGTACTACTTATTGTGTTCCTGCGCGGTGCACGCAAACACACTTAAGATCCTAATCATTCTCATGAGCTGTTATCCACATTCTGTCAGCACCAACAGTTCTCAAATGTCTCAGTTCTTTATCTCCACAATTTTTAACAGGCTCCAGTGAAAATTACTGGGGTTCCTAAGGGTGTTTGCATAATTCTAGTGATAATTTAAGGAGTATGCATCCTTAACAGGGAAAGATTCGTGAGAAATGGATTCGTATTATGAAGCGTTTTGGACTCTCGAAAAGACCATTTTCTAAACACCACAGAGATGAATAACCGACTCATCTTAGGTGTTTTTCACGTCGATGATGCAAAATTCTTCTTTAAACTTCACTCGAATCATGAAAACACACTTGAGAACCCCTACAACTTCCCCTCCAATCAGTTATAAGTAATCTAGATAAGACGATCGAAACGTTTGAGGATGCGGTGTCCGACTAGTGATTCCTGTATCTCCTGAAGGTAGTCCTTATGGGAGAACTGAATGTTTCAAAGTGCGGGTCTAGGAATGCAGTGATGCTCTTCCTTCTTTATGTAAGAGGGTTTCTGGCCGAGGGCGACAAAAAGACAGAAAAAACACCAATATGTCAGTTCCAAAAAAATTGTCAAAGGAAGAGAGTGATAATCATTTTTATTTTTTATCTTAGAGAGATTATGGACAAGAGCGACAAGAGACAGAAAAGAAAAAAAAAAAAGATAAATAAAATGCTAATACACAAGCCCGGAAAGATATTATTCAAAATAAGACAGTGATAATCTGCCTTTTCATTTATTTATTTTTTCCTTTTATGTGAGGGATTCTGGCCAAAGACAGCAAAAATATAAATAAATAAATAAATTAATAAATAAATAACACTAAGATACCAGGAACAATCTTCCTCTGTTTATCTATTTACGTATTTTCATGTAAGTCTTCTAGTCAAGGGTGACAAAAAGCAAAATGATAGTAACAATAATAAGGAAATAAATTAAAATATAGTACAGTAAAAAAAAACTAAGATGCCAGTAAAAAAAAATAAATAATTGCCCCCCCCCCCAAAAAAAAAAAAAAAACACCAAAACATACACAATATGTCTTGGTTAGCACATTCACTCCTTTGACACTGAGACGCTGGTCGACACACGGACACACGTAACTAGTGACAACACGAAGAGAGGGAGAGGTTAGTGTACTGGAAGATCTAAGCCCGTATTCAGAAACGCTTTACTCTTTCACCACAACAATTTTCAAAGATGATTAGCCGGGTTTTCGAGAATGTTTTTACTGTCAATAATGTAGAAATCTTGTCAATCTATCGCTAGAACCATAAAAAAAAAAACTCAATACTTCAACTACGATATGCAACAATTCACGCCACCAAGAGCAGTGTATGGAATCTCTATAAGTATTCGCAAGAAAGAAAGGGATGGAAAGGAATAGATTTTGCAGTTTCTAGCTGTAGGATGACAAAAAAATATCCCAGAGTGATTAGTGATGAAGGAAAGATGTACCAAATAGCAGTGAAAAGGTTAAAATCCCGCGTGATTTTTTAACTACAGCCTTTTTAAATATAGTGGAGGTGCGGTGCAGGAGTGTTATGGTCCCTAAGTTAACGCAGCGGGAGAAAAAGGCATTATGTAATTTTAATTCTCCCCCGTCCGCGAGAGCCAGATACAGTTGGTTCAGGATAAGATTCGTAAGATGTAGACAGCTGTGGTACATTTTATTATGGAGATAAGACTGATATGATAATTGTATGGGGGGTGCTCATCTCTCTCTCTCTCTCTCTCTCTCTCTCTCTCTCTCTCTCTCTCTCTCTCTCTCGGTTCGTATGGCGTTGTAATGTTTTAAAAGGAGGTGGAGGATGAGGAGGAGGAGGAGGAGAAGGAGGAGGAGGAGGAGGAGGAGGAGGAGGAAGAAAAAGAAAAAAAGAAGAAGAAGAAGAAGAAGAAGAAGAAGAAGAAGAAGAAAAGTAAAAAAAATAAACATAATAGTAATAATAATAATAATAATAATAATAATAATAATAATAATAATAACAACTACAGTAATAATAATAATGATGATGATAATAATAATAATAATAATAATAATAATAATAATAATAATAATAATAATAATAATAATAACAATAATAATAATAACAATAATAAATACAACAGCAACAGCACCACCAACAACAATAATAACAATGACAACATCATCAAGAAGAAGAAGAAGAAGAAGAAGAAGAAAAACAACAACAACAACAACAACAACAACAACAACAACAGCAACAACAACAACAACAACAACATCATCATCATCATCGCTAACGAAAACAGCAACAACTACCATGACAGCTTTGTGCAAGTGGGATGATGACGTGAACGTAGACATTAAGAGAGGCAACGTTTGTGAATGTGAGTGTGCATGTTTGTTTTGGTCGTATACAGAAGCCTTGCCTCAGATGATCTGCTTCACGGGGCAGTGTTGCATGCAGGCAGACTAGATTAAACTGTTAGTGGCCGTTGTTCTTGTGTTTTGTGTTCATTGAGAGACGTTTCACATTTTTTTTTTCGTTTTCTCTCTCTCTCTCTCTCTCTCTCTCTCTCTCTCTCTCTCTCTCTCTCTCTCTCTCTCCTCTGTTACTGCGTATGATACAATAACCTTGAAAGCAATGCCGACGGAATGCGTTTACTATTTTTTTTATTTTGTTCCATGTTTCCTTACACTGTAGTGTGAGTTGCCAGACTAAGAAGCCAAGGTGGACCATGCCTGCAGCCCGTGCGCATGAGCAAAGCAGCTAGTGAGTGCTGCTCGAGCTGTCACGTACCGTAGTGCAGCCACCACACGGCTCAGTCGAAAATCAGTCTCTCGAGGTGAAGGGTGCGAGACACATAGCCGCTGTTCCGCTTACTGTCTTGAGTGAAAGAGCCACACCTATAGAAAGATAGACTATCTTCAAGGACGCACACATTCTATCTTTCCTGAATTCTTCCCAATAAATGTAGTTTAGTTTTGTTTCTTAAAAAAAAAAAATGCAGTGAACGGGAAGTTTACGTAATAATTAATACATTTGCTACTCATCTGTGATAAGAATGAAGGCTTATCACGTCTTATAAAACATTCTCCAAGGCCTCGCTCAGTCGTGTTGGGAGTCGCGTGCGTACAAATTTCGGTTCAGTTTCGTTCGCGCCTGTGCTTCACCCAAGGAATTAGGCTGCGTGCTGGGAGGGGGAGCTCAACTCTTCGGGTAAACTTTGGATACAAGTAAGTGCTGGCTTCCTCACTTCCTACAGACGTGACTCATAGTTAATTGGTTAATTTTATTGACCAAAATCATCTTTTCCTTTTGCCGCGTTTCCTCAGAGTCAGGAGTTTGCGCCATGTAAGACTCTCCTCCAGTTGTTTCTGTCTCTTGCGTCTTCTTCCGTGACTCCCATCCTTTGCAATCCTATTACTGACCAAAATAATACAGGCTGATAAACTTTACATAGCAGTACAGTAAATACATAGCTACAGGATCCGTATAGTTCCAGGTAGAGAAGTACGTAGGTATGATTTTAACAGGTTCAGACGAAGGAATTGAAACACAAGTATTCTTTTGAAACATTAGCATCCCATTCACTCCCCCTTCATCACTATCGTCCCCCCTTCACTCCACTACACACACACACGAAAAAAAAAAAAAAAAAGTTAACGGCAACATTCTCACTCTCACGGCCGCCCTTCAGGTCTCCCCTCCCTCACAAATAATAATGAAGAAGTGCTTCGATACACTCCCTTTTAAATGTCAACGCTCATGACTCACCCCATGAACTGGATTTGTCAGAGTGAATCCATTTAACGGAGACAAAAGGAAAGTAATGAAAAAAAAAAAAAAACTAGCACGGTACCAAGGAAACTTTAAATTAATAATGACAAACTGGTATTACGGTTAAACCAATCTAATATCCCACCATTACCCTGAAATCTCGCTGTGGCTACCTTACTGAGACTTTTGCCTTACTGAGACTGCTTGCTGCTCGCCTTCCTTTGCTTTGACGTTTTGTCCGGGATAAGTGTGGACGGAACAGAGAAAATGCAACTTTGAGAGGGACCCTTTTTTTTTTTTTTTTCATGTTACGCCTTGAGGTTGAAGTAAAAGCGAAAATCTATTCCTCCTTTCTTCCTCCTCTGCATTATGGTTACCGCTAAAACATCTCTACATTGTTAATATAGTGACTTGTAAACACTGTACCATATTCTCAAACATTCATTGTCTAGCCTCGACTGAATTTAACTGTGTCCAATGAATGTTAGCAGAGTTTTTAATTGTGCATTCATGACTGCAGTAATAATTTAAGAAGAATACTGCATCGTGAAGGGGAAATCCACCCATGAGAACCTCTGTGGCCTCTGAAAATAGTCCTGACGAGAAAAGAAAGCGTTTGTTTGAGAGTGACCCGTAAACCTTTCCCCACGTGTCCGAGCATCGCACTTGTTGCAATGAGGTATACCTTAGAATCCAACACGTACCTTTTGTGTCATCAGAGTAAGTGAGACGAAATATTGAGCTCATCGAATTCGGAACCTCCACTACATGTTAGTATACGCCAGTTTCGTGTTGGCTTGGCTGTTATTGTTATTGTTGGTGGTAATGTATTGGGGTTGCCGTGACAACATGATGGACCATATTCTGAAGCACTTCTGCGTCGCATCTCCACTACATTCAATAAGCTGTAGCTGAAGGTAAACGGTTTTTTCAGGCTGTTTTTATGACTATGATTAACGAGATTTCTAGATAAATAACAAGATAAACACTTTGAAAACCCGGCTAATCATCCCTGTGGCCTTTGAAAATCGTCGTGGTGAGAGAGCGAAGCTTTTCTGGATACGAGCAATGCCATGTGGTCCAGTGATAGCTATCGTCATATCGGCAATCTGTCCAGTACATCATGACAGGGCGGTTAGGAAGAAGCCACACTCGTGATATCAGAAGCCATACGGAAGAAAAAGGATTGGTGATAGAAAGGTGTTGGCAGTGGTGGTGGTGGTGATGGTGGTGGTGATGGTGGTGGTGATGATTTATGGCCATGAAAGTATAAGTTATTGATCCACCATTGTGTTTATTCAAGGTAAAAAACAGAAGAGTTATATTTCATCTTCATTCCGTGCATGATTCGAACACACACACACACACACACACACACACACACACACACACACACACAGATTACGTCAAGGCAGCAACAACAATAAGAAGGCAGCATTTCGTTCCCTTCCGCGTATTCTATTTTCTAATCCGGTTTACCTCCGCTGATGTTAAGAAAGTAAACAAAGACGATGGTGGAGGCCAAGGGCGAGGGAGCGGCACTGGTCTGGCTTGGATGCGTTACATAATCGAGTAAAAGAGCTCGGTGGCAACGCTCAGAAAAAAAAAAGAGAAAAAAGTCAGGCGTAATTATTATCTAATCTCCACGTGCCCATGAACTCTTTACGTGGAGAATTTAAGCCTCATAGAATCCACACGAGAAATAAATAACATAGTTCTTTCTTTCTTTTTTTTTTTTTTTTTTGTATACGTGGAGAGTTTAAACCTTCTAGAATTACAAAACTCATAAGTAACACCATTTTCTGTACATGTTCAGAATTTAAGCCTTCTAGCATTACAAAGAAACATTAATAGCACCATTTTCTGTACACGTGCAGAATTTAAGCCTTCTAGAATTACAAAGAAACATAAATAACACAATTTTCTGCACACGTGGAAAATTGAAGCCTCCTAGAATTAAAAAAGAAACATAAATAACACGAATTTCTGTACACGTGGAGAATTTAACTTTCCCAGAATTACAAAAAAGAATCAATAACACACGATTTTCTGCACACGTAGATAACTGAAGACGAATAATGAATAAATGAGATACAATTTTTTCCTAAGTATAGATTATATTAGAATATAGAGAACCTAAGAACATACGAAAATAAGGGAAACTGCAAGAAACCATCAGGCCTACACTTGGCAGTCCCTATATGAAATACATCTACCTATTTCCACCAATCATCCTCAGTGACTGAGCCGATTAGGTCGGCTTTGGTCTAAATTGAGGAATGGTAATACGATGATAAGTAAGTGGGATATTATTATTATTATTATTATTATTATTATCATTATTATTATTATTGTTATTATTATCATTATTATTATTATTATTATTATTATTATTATTATTATATGAATCAACGAAGGCGACCCACTGGAAAGCACGGATGCATAAGCCCGAAGGCCCAGTGGGTGGCAGTTCACTGATAACTGAAGGTTTAGTAACGGGAAGAAAGCATAGAAGAGGAAGATTTGGAAAGATCTAGTAGGTAGAGTGCTGGGAGAGAAGGAAGGTATTCACAAGTTTTTTAAAAGTTTCACAATTGCTAGCATTGACAATCTCAGTGGGAAGTGTATTCCAAAGTCTAACGGACGCTGGGATAAAACATCGGGAAAATTGTGATGTATTAAAATCGATTCACAGACAAGGCACAGTCGTTCAGGCTCACGGAGTGTCTTGTAGCACGTGCCGGTTCTAAGGGAGCAGGCAAATGACGGTGCAATGGGTGGTTGACATGAGACATAATTTTGAATAAATAAGACAGTGATCCCACCAAACGACGATGCCGATATTTAATCTCAAGATTAGGGAGAAAAAAATTTAATCTGGTTGAGTGCTCTATCTAAAAGTTTTAAGTTAGACTCAGCTGCAGAAATCCAAACAGAATGACAGTACTTAAAATGAGTCAGTATGAAAGAGTAAAAGCAGCTTTTGACAACATCATCAGAGGAATATATCCGACTGCACTTACGCAATAAACCAACTTTTCGTGAGATTGACGACGCAAGTGAACACAAGTGCAACTCAAAAGTGAGTTTGGGATCAAGGGTGACTCCAAGCAACTTCAGTGAGGAACAATTTGGAATTGGCACTCCATTGACAACAATATCAGGGTGAGGAAGAAAAGGCGTCCTTGATCGACTAATAACCATACTGTGGGACTTACTCGGGTTTAGTTTCATACCCCACCGATCACACCAAGACATAATCCTTGAGACATCACGAGTGAGAACATTAGCGATTCTCTGTCTATCCTGAAGGGAAGGAATTACCGCACATAAAGTGGTGTCGTCAGCATAAGCAACCATATCAGACTCCATCGCAAACCACATGTCAAATGTATAAATAATAATAAAAAAAAACAGGTCCCAGGACGCTTCCTTGCGGAACAACGGATATAACTGGACTAAAGGAACTGAAACAGCCATCAACAGTCACACGCTGCTTTTCATCTGTTAGGAACTCTGAAATAATTTGATGGAAGCGGCCATCAATGCCAAGAGATCTGACTAGACAGGAGGGCCTTGTGGTTAACACGATCAAATGCAGAGCTACAGTCAAGTGAAATTACTCTAGATTCATAACCAGCATCAAGAGCAACTTGAATGTCGTGTGTTATGTAAACAAGAGCATCAGAAGTACTGAGACCTTTTCTAAAACCAAACTGACTAGATGGCAACAACTTGTTAATATCTAAAAAACGAGTGAGACGCTTGGCCAGCAGGCGCTCAAAGATCTTAGACAGAACCGGGGTTATGGAGATGGGTCTATAGTCACTGGGGTGAATGGAGGGTGAGGAGCCCTTTGGGATAGGGGTAACATTTGCAGTACACCAGCATACCGGAAAAGAACCCCTACGTAAAAGGGCTCTAAAAATAACTGCCAACTTTGGAGCCAGAGGGGAAGCAGTCTTTTCGTAAAAAAAGAGGCAAAAAACCCAGAGGATCACAACCGCCGAACGAGTCTAAGTCATGAAGGTATCTTAAGATTTCAGAAGACTTAAAAGCAATAGAGCCTAATTTTTATATCCTGGGGACAAGACGGCAGCAGTTCCAGCTCTTCATTACATTGTTTTGAATTAAAAACAGAGGCCAAAAGATTGGCTTTGTTCTTTGAATTATGGCAGATTGAACCATCTGTGCAGGAAAGAGGAGGTAAACTTGAGTCCACACAGAAGAGGGAGTGTTTAAGAGCTGACCACCATGAATGTGGCTGGGAGGTGCCAATCAGAACATTTTTAAGGTGTTCATTGTACTCATCCTGGGCACTGGAATATGTACGCTGGGCTATTGAACGCAAACGAACGTAATTCTCCCATGACTCATGTGAGCGCAGCCGAGACCATTCACAGTAAGCAACTTGTCTTTCACGCTGGGCACGCCTGCAGTCATCATTTGAGTGGCTTTGTCCTTGCGACGATTTCTAATTATTTTAGAGGGAATTTTTCTTTCACTTATGGCAAACAACACACTGTTACTGACATCGATTGGACTATCACCCTGAAAAACTTCTCGCCATACAATGTTATTAAAATCAGCATTGACACCAGCCCAGTTGGCACGTGGCTTCAAAAATACTCTTCATGAGACTGGCTCGTCTGGAATTGAAAATGAAGTCTGAATACTGAAAGACAAGCCACAGTGGTTTGTACTGCCGAGGGGAGGGACAACCTGCACAGTCACCGCTGAAGGGGCGTCAGTAAAAAGAAGATCTAGGCAATTACCCGAGGCGTAAGTTGGACTCTGAACGATCTGCTCGCATCCAGAGAGATTACTAAAGTCTAGAGCAGCCCGTCCGTGTTGATTTGTTGGGGAGATGGAATTCAATCATTCCTGATGATGCGCATTAACATCACCGACAAAAACAAAAGAAGCTTTAGTGTCTGATTCTTGAATTGATGCCATATAACTTAATAGACAGTCATAAATATTATTATCAAGATCGGGGTTCCTGTATACTGAAAATATATAATAGTTATTAAAACGGCACTCAAATTTGTCAATACGTGAAGCACTGCATGCTGGACGCATGTAGACACACATCCCCCGAGCTCTAGGAATAGAGCCACTTCTCAGAAGGAGAGGCCTCTTGAAGTTGGGAATCAGAATCTCGGAGACATGTCTGAAGCTCGAAACGAGAGTCTCTTAACAAAAAATTAAGTCATATTGAGGTGAAACTACTGCAACATCTTGTAAGTTGGCCTTCAGACCCTGAATATTGATGTTTAGGGCCTTACAGCAGTGATTACGAGGACTGGGATTAGGATGAACATCACCAGCAAGAGTAATGAAGAATATTAAGTAAAATATAAACTACATAAAAGAGAGTAAACAAAGTGGAATAATAGTAAAAATTTTTCGTTAAGTTAGGTTAGGTTAAGTTAGGTTAGTGATATATGACATAAGACACGTATTCAGAAACACTTTGTTGTCACAAAGATGAATAGCTGAGTTCTCAAGAATGTTTCTCCTGTTAATAATACAGAAATTTTGTTAATTCGTCAGTAGAACCATAAGAAAATACCCTAAAAAACCGTGTAGCTTCATCTAGAGTAGTGGTTCTCAAACTTTTTTCGTGGGCGACCTTATTTGGAACATTTCAGTCCTTCGTGGCCCATAGTAAAGTAAAGAGGAAGAAAATGTACAGTGATATATGCACTTTATTTGTGTTCCTGCCATCCATCAGAATTGATCTCGCGATCCATAGTTTGAGAGCCTCTTTGAAAGTACATAGTGAAGATGGGGGGGGGGGGTAGAAATACATAAGGACATAAGAACATAAGAACCCGTTGTTTCTTGTTCTATCCTGGTTGCTGATCCTAAGAATTTTGCTTACATCCCCCCTTGCTATAATCCTTGTACCACTTAAAGACTTCTACCAGCTCCCCTCTTAACCTATGTCTCTCTAAAGAATGTAAATTTAACGGCTTCAGTCTCGCCTCGTACGGAATATTCCTCATCCCCTGTATCCTTTTAGTCATTCTCTTCTATACTGATTCTAATAGACCTATATCTTTCCTGTAATGTGGGGACCAGTACTGCACAGCGTAGTCTAGATGATGTCTGACCAGCGCTAAGTATAACTTTAATATTACTTCCGGCCTTCTACTTTTGACACTCCTAAAAATAAATCCTAATACCCTATTTGCCCTGTTTCTGGCCTCTATACATTGCTTTCCTAGACGGAGTTCAGAGCTAACTATAACTCCTAAATCTTTTTCGTACCCTGAACCTACCAGAGTTTCATTGTTTATTGTGTACCTACTGTGTGGGTTTCCTCTACCTACGCTAAGTACTTTGCATTTATTGATATTAAACTGCATTTGCCATCTGTCCGTCCATTCATTCATCCTATCTAGATCTGCCTGCAAGGCGATGGCATCCGATTCTGACCTAATTAATCTATCTATGTATTTACTAATATCACTACTAATTCCACTATCCAAATCATTGATATATATTAAAAACAACAATGTCCCTAATACTGATCCACTAATTACACGATCCCACTCGGATTTAGAGCCGGCACTCGGATTTAGAGCCGAAAAAAAATATATTCACCCTATTCTTGATATAATTTAGATGAAAGTTTTGCTTACTAAAATGAAGAAATTGCAAAAATAAATAAATAAATAAATAAATAAATAATAAATAAATAAATAACACGACATTGTGCAATCTGACTGCAGATTACATCATGTATTGCACAGTGGTGGTTATTCTCTGACACTCAATGTGCCTCCTGAAAAGTGTACATGTACCACTGGGGATGCATGTACCACATGTTGGGAACCCCTGGTATGGATGATTGAGGAAGTATTGCAGTCATTGTGTATGTGTGTGTGTGTGTGTGTGTGTGTGTGTGTGTGTGTGTGTGTGGCTCGTTTGTTTATCCATCCAATGACCACGAGGAGGAAAGAATTTGCATTGAGTGACGAGGAGCTTCTTGAGAAACATTTTGAAGAGACGTGAATGGGAAAAGTTTGTTGCGTCTCACCTTTCCACACACACACACACACACACACACACACACACACACACACACACACACGCACGCACGCGCGCGCGCGCGGGACTAGAGAGGAAACTGCGTAATAATGCCACCGTTGCTAAGGTATCCAAGTTCCCACTCAAGTGATGTGAGTAACGTGGTGTAATGAATAGGAGGAGGAGGAGGGAGAAGGAGGATAGAGGAAAGGTAGAACATATAAAAACAAGACGGAAGCATAAACATGAAGTAGAAATAGAGACGATGATATTAATAAGATTAAAAAAAAAAAGTTAATTTAAGTGCACACGTGAGTGGATCTCCATCAGGAAGAGGACTGTTGATGAATAAAAGAAATGTTGTGTTTGATCAGTCTGGAAATAAAGGGACAATAATTCCATATCAGTATAAAGATTTAAAGCTGCTTAACTCATAAGGCATTCACGTGACCAACAGGAAAGAAAAAAAAGGATCATGAATAATTTGCCATGTGAAATTATCTTGTATAAAATAATGCAAGCACCTAATAACACACACACACCCTTCACTCAAAATTTCAAAATTCATGGCGACTCCTACACCAGCCTCGGAGTCCCCATCTGGGGAGGGGACCACAAATGTCCCCAGGTCGGACTGCCCTTCTGACGACGACCAGTGTCTTGACACCCCCCTCAACTTTTTCTTCATTAACTTCTGCAACATTCGTGGTGTAAGATCTAATTTTCAATCTGTAGAACACCACCTCTCCTCTTCTAAACCTCATCTTCTTTTCCCCACTGAAACTCAGGTGTCTGAGGCAACTGACAGTAGCCCCTTTTCTGTTCCCTCCTATTTTCTTTATCCTCATTTTCGATCCAGAGCTGGATGCTGCGTTTATGTGTGGAACGATTTAACCTGCTCTCGTTCCCACGCTCCTGAATCTTCCGATTCTTCCACCATCTGGCTACGACTACAGAGTCACTCTCAAACTAAATTTATCTGTGATGTATATCTCTCACCTAACTCCTCTGACTATAAGAAATTCTTGGACTACTTAACTTCCAAAGTGGAGCACATTCTGACTCTCTTCCTTTTTGCAGAGATCTCCATTCTTGGAGACTTCAATGTTCACCACCGGCTTTGCCTTTCCTCTCCCTTCACTGACCATCCTGGTGAACTAGCCCTCAACTTTGCTATCCTCCACGACCTAGAGCAATTGGTGCAGCACCCTACTCGTATTCCTGACCGTCTTGGAGATACGAGTACACCCAACATTCTTGACCTTTTCCTGACATCTAATCCTTCTGCTTATGCTGTCACCCTTTCTTCTCCGTTGGGCTCCTCCGACCACAATCTCATATCTGTATCTTGTCCTATCGCTCCAATCTCTCCTCAGGATCCCCCTCAGCGAAGGTACGTCTGGCGTTTTGCCTCTGCTAGTTGGGGGTACCTGAGGGGGTATTTTGCTGATTTTCCTTGGAATGACTACTGCTTCCGTGTCAGAGACCCGTCTTTGTGTGCTGAGCGCATAACAGAGGTGATAGTGTCTGGCATGGAGGCGTACATTCCTCACTCCTTTTCTCGACCTAAACCTTCCAGACCTTGGTTTAACACAGCTTGTTCTCGTGCTATACATGATAGAGAGGTGGCCCACAAAAGGTACTTAAGCCTTCCATCACCAGAATCTCATGCACTTTATATTTCTGCCCGGAACCATGCTAAGTCTGTTCTCCAACTAGCCAAAAACTCCTTCATTTACTGAAAGTGTCAAAATCTTTCAAGATCTAACTCCCCTTGTGACTTCTGGCATCTAGCCAAAAATATCTCCAATAACTTTGCTTCTTCTTCTTTCACTCCTTTATTTCAACTAGTTGGCACCACTGCTATTACATCTATTTCTAAAGATGAACTCTTCGTTCAAACCTTTGCTAAAAACTCTACCTTGGACGATTCTGGACTTGTTCCCTTCCTTTTCCTCCACCCTCTGACTTCTTCATGCCACCTATTAAAATTCTTCGTAATGATATTTTCCATGCCCTCGCTGGCCTAAACCCTCGGAAGGCTTATGGACCTGATGGGGTCCTTCCTATTGTTCTCCGAAACTGTGCCTCCGTGCTTGCACCTTGCCTAGTCAAACTCTTTTAGCTCTGTCTGTCAATATCCACCTTTCCTTCTTGCTGGAAGTTTGCCTACATTCAACCTGTTCCTAAAAAGGGTGACCGTTCTAATCCCTCAAACTACCGTCCTATTGCTTTAATTTTCTGCCTATCTAAAGTTTTTGAATCTATCCTCAACAGGAAGATTCTTAAACATTTATCAATTCACAACCTTCTGTCTGATCGCCAGTATGGGTTCCGTCAAGGCCGCTCTACTGGTGATCTGGCTTTCTTTACTGAGTCTTGGTCATCCTCTTTTAGAGATTTTGGTGAAACTTTTGCTGTTGCTTTGGACATATCAAAAACTTTTGATAAAGTTTGGCACAAAGCTTTGATTTCCAAACTACCCTCCTATAGCTTCTATCCTGCATTTTTGTTAGCAAGGTCAGCGCGGAAGATGTGGAACACACACACACAAACACACACACACACCTTCTCTGTGTCCTTATACTCAAGAGAAAATATCAAGAATTAGCTTAATTCGACTTGGGTTCATAGTTCTTGGTACGATGCTTTGATTACGTGGAACGAAGCAATGAAACAACGATGTAATGAAATGTTTCAGAATACGGGCAAGGTTAAGAAAAGATATATTCTGAGAAGTAATCTGGAGTGTGTGTTACTCGTTAGGACAATTAAGTTGAGGCATCAAGGAGGGGAAGTACCGTACACCCACTATAATAATTTAATTCAGTCACGGAGGAGGCATTTGTTACGTAAGGAGAAGGGTGGAGGTGGTACTGGTATGTATAAATAGCAGACGCATTTTCTTTCACCTATATTTTCTTTTCTTTATGCGGGATTATCTTATTATTTTCACACTTTTTTTTTTTTGCATTCGTTTTCATTTTTTGTTTTCCCTGTTTTTTTTCATTTTGCATTTCACATGTTTTTAATTCTCTCATTTTGCTTTCATTCTTTATTCCTTCTTTCTCTGCTTTTCCTGAGAGAGAGAGAGAGAGAGAGAGAGAGAGAGAGAGAGAGAGAGAGAGAGAGAGAGAGAGAGAGAGAGAGAGAGAGAGAAAGGAAACTATCACGTCATTTCACCATTCCTTAGCAAGTAAAAAACAAATAAAATAACACAAAAAAAAATATCCTAAAGCAATATCTACCTTCTGGATTTCACACGTTTCTTTTCTTCCCTAGACGAGCACTGCAGCAGGTAAGGAGAGACAAAGTTGAGGAGGAAGAGAGGAAGCGTAAGACTTATCTTCTTCAGTGGGGACATCCGTGGCCACACACTTCATCTCGAGTTTCTCCTCTCATACGTAACAGAAGATGGAATATGCATGGGGTAACCTTATCTTCTCTGGGGAAATGAATGAGGATATCTATAAATAACACTATATTGTACTGCCATTTAACACTGATCGGTATATACCAAGACGACTGGAAATGCAATATGGTTTTGATGGTCTCTCGTTTGTTTTATCTTACGTTAATATTTTGTCACCTGTCACTTGCGTTCCCTGACAGCAAATTGAAAACATAATAGAAATGCAATAGGTGGGAAAACGTAAACGAAACATATTCTTTACATTGTTGCTACTTGGAATGCTAATTGATAAGTGTGTGTGTGTGTGTGTGTGTGTGTGTGTGTGTGTGTGTGTGTGTCCTTGCTACAAGAGAGAGAATAGAAAAATGATCACCAGCTCTAGGCCATAACGCGAAGGATTATAAATGGATGAGGTATGTATAGAGGAAGGAAAGTAACAGCAGCAGCAGCAGCAATATTATTGTTGCTATTACTAGTAGTATTAGTATTAGTATTAGTATTTGTAGTAGTAATAGTAGTAGTAGTAGTAGCAGCAACAGCACTGTAGTAGTAGAAGCGGTAGTGATAGTAGTAGTAGTAGTAGTAAGAGGAGGAGGAGGAGGAGGAGGAGGAGGAGAAAGAGAAAGAAGAGGAGAACGAGGAATAAAAGTGAGTGATAAGTGCATCTATCCTTCCTTTCTTTCGTTTTAAAAATACGTAGTGTAACCAAAGGAATGCCTAGACACGTATGTACACATGCATTGTCATATATCACGTTCTCTGCCACCACTACGAGCATTAGAATACGAAGCCATCGCGACACGAAACATTCTGGCGAGCCGCGACTGACTGAGCGGCGACACATCACGGTGCGGGAGTGAGGGAGTGAGGGAGAGAGGGCGTGGCTCTTGCTGACTTATTCATCGGAGTGCGTGGTGGCAAATACACTCCTGGATTCCGTGCGCAGATCACCCTATCTGAAACTTCACGGAAAGACTTGCATTTGCGGAAGTCCACGCCGGTCGCTCTCGTTGTGAATTGGGCTCTCCATCACGTAGGATTCGATTTGCTTATGGGATTGTTTGCACGTCACTCAGAGTTACTCCGGGTGAAAAGCTGCATAGGATACGTAGTTCACATCACGAATCACAGGTTGGGTCACGGTAAACTAGGGAAGATAAGGATACGTAGTTCACATCACAATATCACGGGCTCGGTCAGGGTAAATGAAGTAAGATTAGGATACGTAGTGCGCATCAAGATTTAGAGGTCAATTAGGGAAGGTCAGGATGCAATACACTGAGTAAGAAAACAATACGTTAAAAGTAATGAGAAAACGAACCTCTTTTGTACGTATAAGTCACAATATTATAAGGTGGATTGGGAATAAGAGTAAAATAGACTGCTGGGCTACGATAAATTGGATGGCATACAAAAGACTAAATAAGGAAAGAATACTTAAAAAAAAGTGAAAACGAGTCATTTGTGTATCTAAAAATCACATTATTGTAAGCTACATTGGGAATTACGGTAAATAAGGACAAGGATAGAGAGGAATAAGTCAGAAGATAAGCGGATACGAATTTCTTGAGAATATCACAGTGAAATCAATTGGCTTAGGGTATGTTAGGAACGGCTGGTGTTTAATTAATAGACTAATTTAAGGAAGGACATCTTGAGAAGTGACTAAGAATGAGAATTTCATGCAGATCACGTTACATTTACGACGAGTCAGGAACAACCAAGGTATGAGGCTAAATCGTATTCTGAAACATTTCTTCATCCAATCATTTACATTACTTGAACAGACTATTATGGAAGTTATTTTGGCTTTTCAAGAGTGTTTTCATGATTCTGGTGATAGTTTAACAAAAATTCTGCATCACCAATGGAAAAACACTCATGACAACACGACTAATCATCTCTGTGGCCTTTGCAAATATTCCTGATATAAGAACGAAGTGTGTAAGACTACGTGCCACCCTGCAGGATCAGGGAAGATAACAATAAAACAACAGAGGATGCGAATGTTTTATGTCAGGACGATTAAACCAAACAATACCACAAGCCGATCCAGTGCTAAGGCATCGTGTGGAGAAATAAATTACCTCCATCATGAGTTCCTCAGGGTAAAGAAAACGTAGCCTATTATGAATCAGGAGAGCGATGCCAAGAAAACGTGTTAGCGGTGCCTTTGCAAGGTCACTGCCACGCGGGTTTGTGACAGAGGCCCGCATTTAGTGGTGTTTTTAGCTCTCTCACCACGACTGTATTTAAAGGTGACAGATGGTTAGCCGAATTCGTAAGAGAGTTTCTCCTATTAATAATGTAAAAATCTTGTTAACCTGTCACTAGAACCGTAAAAACACCCTTAAAAATTATATGCAATAAAAGACCCATATCACTTCAACTGAGGAATTTTAAAAGTAGTGGAGGTGTGACACAGAATATGATCCCTTGTGCGGCAGGCAGGCCAGTATTGAGAAACGCACTCCTTTCTCACCACGACTATTCTCAAAGGTAACAGAGATGACTAGCCGATTTCGCAAAAGTATTTCTCCTGTCAGTAATGAAGAAATCTTGTTAATGTCACTAGAACCGTAAAAGCACTCTTAAAAATCCGCGTAATTTCATATAGAGTCCTTTAAATATACTCGTAGCAGGGGTGCGGTACAGAAGCGTCTCAGATGAGGGCGGGGGAGGAGCTGAGTAATGTAGACGGGTAGAAGGGAAGGGAGGGAAAGGTTGCACGGAGGGAGAACGAGATTTAGCAGATAGTAGGCCAACGAGTTTAGGGACGCATGGTGTATATTCTTTCAAATCCACTTAAGTTAGAAGATATTAATGACACGGAGGTAAAAGGAGGGTTAGCGGGGCAGTTAAAACCCCTCCCTGAGCTTGTAACTTATGCCATTTTCATCTTTTTAGTTTTTATGTCTTAATACGTTGTTGTTCCTTGACTTCACTATAGTTCTTTGTATTCGATATTGCTCTCGTCTCCTCTCTCTCTCTCTCTCTCTCTCTCTCTCTCTCTCTCTCTCTCTCTCTCTCTCTCTCTCTCTCTCTCTTTCTGAAGCGATGGATATTAAAGACACTTGAATTACTACTCTTGTCAACAGTAAATCGAACAAGAGGTGGCGGAGGTGTGGGTAGTGATAGCAAGTTCCTCGTCCGAACCCAACGACTCTCTCTCTCTCTCTCTCTCTCTCTCTCTCTCTCTCTCTCTCTCTCTCTCTCTCTCTCTCTCTCTCTCTCTCTCTCTCTCACGTTTAAAGGTTCTTCACAGCTGCCGTCCGGACTGATGATAATTATCTGTAGTAGTAGTAGCAGTAGTAGTAGTAGCAGTAGCAGTAGTAGTAGCAGTAGTAGTAGTAGTAGTAGTAGTAGTAGTAGTAGTAGTAGTAGTAGTAGTAGTAGTAGTAATAGTAGTAGCAGTAGTAGTAGGAGAGAGAGAGAGAGAGAGAGAGAGAGAGAGAGAGAGAGAGAGAGAGAGAGAGAGAGAGAGAGAGAGAGAGAGAGAGAGAGAGATGATCACATACAAGTAAGTTGTCATTTTGCAAAGTAACATTTGGAGGGATGCGATACGAACCTAACACTGTTTTTACTATTACGTTGGCTTCAGTAAAATATATAAATAAATAAATAAACAAAGGAATAAATAGAGATAAATAAATAGATAAATAAAATAATAAAGATACCTCGTTACGCTTTTCTCTTTATAGATAAATAAATAAAGATGTAAATAAGTATATAAATATTTAAAAATAAAAACATCTCCTTCATAAACTTTTCTCATAATATTCCTATAAGTATATCCAATGTGTTTACTAACCGGAAAAAAAAAAAAAAATGGTACTGACCAAATTTGTTTAAAAAAAAAAAAAGAATACTTAAATGTGTATATATGTATGAATGGAATGAACAGACACGTACACATAGTCCTGTTAGTATACCGTACTGTTTCTATAATGGATATCAGAATAGCTCTTGGATGAAAAAAAAAAAAAAGAAGAAAAAGAAGTTGAAGGCTAAGAAACACAGACTTGGGAACGAGCAACCTTGAAACTCCGTGTAGAATTTGATCCTTCTTCTATGCGATCAGTCTGTAAC
>NC_087174.1:20080607-20108107 GCF_035594125.1 Scylla paramamosain | reverse complement strand
AATTAACATTCCAACAGCCACAGACCAAAAAAAAAAAAAAAAAAAAAGACAATACTCTGGACAATACTCTGGTTCTATATTTTTAACTTGATTCCCTCTCGGCATTCTTTTAACATTAAGCAATCAGTCTTATATAACATTTTTTCTCTATTTATCTCATCTTCCTCCAATCTTCATTACAACAGCCACCATCAACACACTTACCACATATTTTCAACTTTGTCCCTTCTACCCTGCCAGTATCAAACAGTCACTAATTTATTCGTTACCAGCTCTTCATAACCACGTAGAATAAATATGTGCTTCCATAAACATTACTTCCTCGTACATTTCATTATATATTCACATTTCCTCATCCTTAAAATTCCCGTCTTTCTTTCAAGCACAGTAGTTTTCTAAAGGCCTTTACGAGCACGCTAATATAGTCTTCCTTAGTCATCCATCTCTTGTTCATTTCACATACTTGTCTATTTACACGTATGTTTCCATCCTAAGAATTCCCGCCTTTCTTTCAAATACTTAACACAGTAAAGTTTTCAATATTTTCTTTTTACGAGCACGCTAATATAGTCTTCTTTAGTCATCCATCTCTTGTTCATTTCACATACTTGTCTATTCACACGTATGTTTCCGTCTTAAGAATTCCCTCCTTTCTTTCAAACACTTAGAACAGCAATCTTTAATACCCTAATAGTTCATTATAATTACACTTATCTATTTTTCGGGAGACATTTTTTTTTCTCTTCCATTTCCGTCTTCAAAATTCCCGCCATTCTTTCAAACTCTTAAAACAGCAGTCTTTTAATGTTCCAGCAGTTCTTTACAAATGCAGACGTTCATTTCTCGACCACTTAGTATTTGTCTAAACCTGTTCTTGTCAGATAAATCACTCCATTCTTTCAGATATTAACAACAACAACCTTTTTAATGTCCTAGTGGGTCTTTACAAACACCCTAATTATATATTCTTCCTTTGACATTCATTTCTCGATCACTTTACGTTTATCTAAATCTGTCCATCTTAAAAGAAAAAAAAAATAAATAAATCACTCCATTTCTTCAAACATTAATAACAGCAGCCTTTTAATGTCCTAGTTGGTCTTTATAAACACGCTAATTATATATTCTTTCTTTGACATTCATTTCTCGACCACTTTACATTTATCCGAATCTCTCCATCTTAAAAATTCCTTCCCTTCTTACGAAACCTGGTACCATCAATAATTCCGGCATTCTTATCGTCCTTCTCCATCCATTTTTCATTGATTCCACATATTTTTACATTGCTACACTTCACCCCTTCTCGCAATCCTTTTTAACCCCTTAACTGTGATATGGAACAACTGATGACACTTAAAACAATGAATGAAATCTTTATAAGCATCTACAAGAAAAGGAGAAAGGGATTAAAAAATAGATTACACCATTTCTAGCCAGTATAATGATTGGAGTTAGCTGCAGAATACGAAAAAAATGTCCCAGAGTAACTAATGAAGAAAGAAAGCACCACGTAAAAGTGAAAGGGGCTTAACATTATAATATCAATGAATTGTGTGCTAATATCAGGTCCGTGGGCGGCGCCGCTGAATGAGGTGTTCACTTACCGCACCATCGCCACGGCAGGCTCCCTCTTGGTGGCCTCCTCGCTCTTCTTCTCCCCCCTTGTGCAAAACCCTTATCTACTGCTGCTCACATTCTCCGTCACAGTTGGTAAGTCTCTCTCTCTCTCTCTCTCTCTCTCTCTCTCTCTCTCTCTCTCTCTCTCTCTCTCTCTCTCGTTGCATGATGGATGTGGTTTAAGCAAGATTTCAACGAATCTATCTTAATTTTCTCTTTAACTCGCCAACTTAGAATCTTTAGTGTGGTACTGGTTGCTATGTGTGTGTGTGTGTGAGTGTGTGTGTGTGTGTGTGTGTGTGTGTGTGTGTGTGTGTGTGTGTGTGTGTGTGTGTGTGTGTGTGTGTGTATGTGTGTGCTATAGATTAACCTCACATCTGAGTACACACTTGCAACCGTAATCTCGTAGCTCAATCAAGCAATAAGAGAGCACTTTGATAAAACACACGAAGGCATTTGTAAGATCAGTTAAATAGATGGTAATAAGTGACACACAGGCAGTAAAGAAAATAAGAAGCGCTAAATAAACGCCACAAATTAAGTGAGCAGGACTTAGTGAAAGGCAGCGGGGACAACGAAAAGTGACACGACACGTAAGTTTGTGGCATTTGAAATCGATAACGAGGAAGGCTGCAAACCCCATGAGGGAATAACAAACACATCAATAGTAAATGATAACGTAGAAATATCTCTCTCTCTCTCTCTCTCTCTCTCTCTCTCTCTCTCTCTCTCTCTCTCTCTCTCTCTCTCTCTCTCTCTTCCTTAGTCATCCACTTCTCTTCCATTTCATTCTTTAATTTATATTTCTCCATCTTCACAATTTCCGCTGTTCTTTCAAACACTTCAAACAGAGAGAGAGAGAGAGAGAGAGAGAGAGAGAGAGAGAGAGAGAGAGAGAGAGAGAGAATGTACAGCGAGGCAGGGATAAGTGAAGCAGCCACGCAGCAAATCGTGGTAAAATCTCTTGGTGTCAGCAGCTGTGATTTAACGACTCCAGTTGTCACATTATAATTACTACCGTTACCTCACCTTGCACGCGTGTTACGTACATTTAAAAAATAAATTATTGTAGAGAACACTTGTTGCACGACTTGCTTTTGAAGGGAAATATGAAAACTTATTCTTAGCAGTGAGGGATGAGTGCAATGCAGGAAGACAGGAAAGCCATAGACAATGGGCGGGACTGCTTGGAATATATATCAGCTGGTCTGATGAGGTGTGAGGGCATGCATCAAGGGAGAAAGAGAAGAAAAGTGTGAGGAAACTATCATGACACGATTGAGAGGGGGAACAAATTAATGCAATCCTCTGCACACGGAACAGGTGTATATAGAAGGTCTGCGTGTGACGTGCAGGTTTGGGCGGCGGGCCGGCCATCATGAGCTGCTACCACTCCACGGCACTCTACTTCAACAAGCGTCTGGGCCTCGCCAACGGCATCGTGGTGACCGGCGGCTCCCTGGGCCTCATCCTCATGCCGCAGCTCGCCTCTCTGCTGCAGGACGCCTATCCCTTCCGTTGGGCCTCTTTCATCACAGGTGAGCCTGCCCGACACTTAACTCTCTATTGGGGAGCTATGCTCTCCTTGTCGGGGATTGCTCGCGGCCCGCCAGCTTCCTTTACGAGGCGCTCCTGCCTCGGGCCAGTGAATCACTTGAGTTGATAAGCATCCTTCAAATCCTGTACGAATGCATACCTGATTTTTGAACGTCATTGTTCAGTGTTGATCTCGGCACTGCAGGAGCTGTAGTTCTCCACTGCCCGGTGATGATGCTGCTGCTGCACCCAATCGGCTGGCATCGCCGCGCTCCGGAGCAGTCTCCGGAAGATCCGCCTCAGACAACTAAAGAGGACGCCAGTGAGACGCAGAAACCCCTGAGACAAGGCTTGCTGCGAGGCTCCTCCGTGCCCACGGATCTGCTCAAGCTGGGCGGCGGCCTCAGGCGCGAGGCGGTGATCGCCAAGAGGCTTCGCTCCGGCAGCGAATGTCACACCGACACTCCGTGGCTGGAGCAGAGGGGCTCCGCGTTCCGTCTGGGCGGCAGCACCTTCATGGCAGGCAGCGTCCTGACCCTCCAAGACAACGATGTAAGTATACCTTGACGTGAAGCGCCCGCAGCGATGTGCCGACGCGCTGACTATCCTTACCATCTACACACACAATTAAATAGTTTTTTCACCTGTATACATGCATCATGTTATTTGTCCTGCAATATTTTCGCACTTCTACAGATTGGTCTTGTGACACATAAAACATCATGAAACATTTTTCATCGTATAAACATCCACGCGATTCTGTGTTCAAGAAAACTAGACGTTTTCGGTGTGGAGAGAATATACAGTATAATCTTGGGTACAACCCCACAGACTGACAGTCTTATACTAATACTGAGTATCGTTGCTCACTCAGATTCCCAGAAAAATAATACACGTTTCTCCGCCCTTGGTTTTGTCTCGTTCAGGAGAATTCCTCTCTTTGCATGGCGCCTCATTCACTGCAGGTCACGGATGAGAGGCAGCAGGACCCCGAGAAGCAGCTGGGTCCCATGAGGCGGGTATGGATCAAGTTTCGGTCCCAGTACAACGTGAAGTTAATGAAGGACCCGCTGGCGATGGGCGTCGCCCTGGCCACCTGCCTCAGCATCACAGGCAGCATCAACATCTTCGTTAGTATGCAGAGAAAGGCGCGGGGACGGGGGTGCTAATCTTGTCTAAGGAACAAGGGCGGGAGGGAAAATCTGAACTGCGAGTAGGGTTGTTTAATGATACTGATGTCTTCTTATTCTCATTTAATTATTTATTTATTCAATCCTTCAATTATCTATTTATTACTTTTAAGCATAGAACACATACGCGTAAGGAAGATTTAAACTCTGGAACTCCCTACCTGCTTCTGTATTTTCCCCTTACGACTTAAATTCTTTTAAGAGGAATATCTCAAGACATTTCTGTAGTTTTGATTAATGCTTTTAGCTCTTCTTCTTTGGGGAATGGCACTTCAGTGGACCTTCTTTTTATATAAATGTTGTTATCCTTGGCCAGTGACTCCCTTGCATGAAAAAAAAAAAAATACTGCAGAACAATATCGTCTACTGTTCATGACCAAAAAATAGTTCTCTTAAATAGTTTTATACCATTCCGTTGTTCAAGCTCTTGTAATGAATGCTGCGGGTTATGTGACCTGTAATACTATGGCGCCGCGTGTGCAGTACTCAGCACCAATCTTCTTGCCAGGCTGCCATCCCGTTCGTGCTGGCCGAGGCGGACTACTCCCTGCAGGACACCGCCACAGCCATGTCGGTAACTGCCGTGGTGGATCTCTTTACGCGCATGCTCGGGGCGTTCATCACAGACTGCCCCAGGGTGGACGTCAGACTCATCTATGTCTTCGCGCAACTCATCTACATCGTGGTGCCTTACGGTAAGCTGTGCCTCGGCTGATGCTTCATCCGCACAAGTTCGTTAGCGGTGTGCTTACGTTTGTCGTATGGTGTGCGCATGTGTAAATTATCAACCAGTATATTTTTTCAGTGACTTAACTAAATAATTTCTCCACTAATCTAATTATTGACCTAATCATAAACATTTATCGCCCTTTTCCTGCATGACCACAATTCCTTGTCTTCTTCTCCCTTATTTTTCCTCCTCACTCCCATTCTCATCCTCTGCATGCTTATTTCCTCACCAAAACGATTTTTCCGACTAATTGTTGACCAAGTCTTATACATTTATTCCCCTTCTCCACTATGATCACAATTCCTCGTTTTCCTCTTCCTACCTTTCCTCCTCACTCTCATTTTCCTCTGCATGCTCACCACCTCACCTAAACGATTATCAGCATTACCTTTTTTGAATCCTCTCCCCCACTCAAACCTCTCACACGTCATAGCCACTTTTTTTTTTTTTATGTAGAAGGGACACTGGCCAAGGGCAACAAAAATTCAATAAAAAAAAAAGCCCACTGAGATGCCAGTCCCATAAAAGGCTCCAAAGCGGTAGTCAAAAATTGAAGGATAAGTGTCTTGAAACCTCCCTCTTGAAGGAATTCAAGTCATAGGAAGGTGGAAATACAGAAGCAGGCAGGGAGCTCCAGAGTTTACCAGAGAAAGGAATGAATGATTGAGAATACTGGTTAACTCTTGCATTAGAGAGGTGGACAGAATAGGAGTGAGAGAAAGAAGAAAGTCTTGTGCAGCGAGACCGCGGGAGGAGGGGAGGCATGCAGTTAGCAAGATCAGAAGAGCAGTTAAAATGAAAATAGCGGTAGAAGACAGCTAGAGATGCAACATTGCGGCGATGAGAGAGAGGCTGAAGACATTTAGTTAGAGGAGAGGAGCTGATGAGACGAAAAGCTTTGTAGTGTGAATATCATCCCCTCTTCCTCTTCCTCCTCCTGCCGCAGTGCTCTTGTGTAACAGCGGTCAGTACTGGATCATGTTGGCGTGCATGGCGGCGCTAGGCATGGGGCTCGGCGTCTTCTACTTGCTGGACGTGCTGCTGGTAGTGCGGATCCTCGGTGTGCACAGGATGGGGACGGTGATGGGGCTGAGTCAGTTTTTCCGATGTCTTGCCTTCATCGCGTTAGGTCCCGCTGGAGGTACGTACTTACGTGTGTGTGTGTGTGTGTGTGTGTGTGTGTGTGTGTGTGTGTGTGTGTGTGTTAAAATGTGTGCAATAAACATGTGGATTTACGTAAAAGATGTAGAGGAAGACAAATAAATACGGGGTTTGTGGATTAACTCTCTCTCTCTCTCTCTCTCTCTCTCTCTCTCTCTAGGTCAGCTTCGGGACACCACAGGGAGTTTCTTCGCCACTGTCCTCTTCATGTCCAGTGTCGTCCTCGTGGGTTTCCTGTTCCTCATATTTACCACATTCACGGCTCACTGTTGTCGACCCGCCACGCCGAAGCCTTCCCCAGCCCCGCACCGCCCACGTGTCTAATCCTGCCTCCCCAACGCTCATCGAGTCTTCATAGGTACCAAGACAGTGTTTAGTGGAGCGTGTGCACCACTATGACTGTTGCAGTGATGATTGTACTGTGATTATCGTATACATAAAAAAACAAAAAACAAAAAAAAAAAAAACACGAAACTATTTGGTAAAGAATTAAACATCAAAGAGGTTTTTTCCATCATCTACGTACAGGTTGGGTGATAATAATGATGTGTTATGAGAATGAAAACTCCGTCCTCTTTTGACAAGTTTCGAGTTAGTTTGGCGACTCTTGTGTTGTCTGGCGGGAGATTTCTGAACTACCAAGTATAGCTGCAGTGACTTGGTACTACACATTACAGTGCTAACGTACTGTATGCACTTATGAATCCCTTCCAATACCCACGGGATTACCAAGTGTATCCCTTAGTTTGGGATCTCTTATTATAACTGCAATCTGAAACGTTTTGGTTCATTGGTTCATTGTCTCGACTACTTTGAACAGGCTCGGATGGAAGCTGTTAGAGTTTTCAAGAGAGAGAGAGAGAGAGAGAGAGAGAGAGAGAGAGAGAGAGAGAGAGAGAGAATCTTTATACTCGATGTGGTTTACACCGCTTTTCTTCTGATCAGCGAAGTTAAGCAACGTTGGGTCTTTTAAGTACTTGGATGGGTGGCCACTTAACACAGTCCTCATGAGAGCTCAAAACGTTTCGAAATACGACCCCAACTAAATAATGAAGAGGCGCAACACTACCTCTTCTTCCTACTCCTTCATCGTCATCATCCTCACCGTTTTTTTTTCTTTTAAAGTAATAGTTCAGGTGTTCATTTATTGTTCACTCTCTTATCGCTCGGTAGTTTTGTACATAACTTGACTACTGCAACATAGTATTGGCGTGTAAAATCTTCGTTGTACGTATTTATTCTTGTTCTTTTATATATATATATATATATATATATATATATATATATATATATATATATATATATATATATATATATATATATATATATATATATATATATATATATATTCTATAATATATATACGAGTATATATTTCGTTGAAAGTGATACCGAGTTCAGCATTTATGATTTTCTTCATGATGTTTTCTTTTTCTCGAAGGAGTGTCTTGTTCTCTTTGGTAAGAATGTTGATGATTTTCCCGTAGGATATCTCCTTCGAGAAAAAGAAAACATCATGAAGAAAATCATAAACGCTGAACTCAGTATCACTTTCAACGAAATATGTACAAGAGAAAACCTCCTGCCCATTTATACACTTAATATATATATATATATATATATATATATATATATATATATATATATATATATATATATATATATATATATATATATATATATATATATATATATATATTTTCCCCTTGAAGCAGAGAAGAACGAGATATTTTAACATGTGAACACACACACACACACACACACACACACACACACACACACGCACACACACACACACACAGTAATCATTATCTAATGTAGCGACGGTAGTTTAGAATGTATATATTTTTCAGTGCCTTGTATATAGAAAATGCATATTAAATTTTATATGGATGATATGTATGAACAAAACTGATCAAATTTATTAGTAAGTGTTTTTTCTTTTTTATTTCCTGTGCGACATCACAGATTCGTAGGAGGGTAGAACGATAATAATAATAATAATAATAATAATAATAATAATAATAATAATAATAATAATGGGGACGGGAAGCTCTTTTTTTTTTATCTTACAGCGGCATACATGCTGTCAAACATAGTATACCACCCATGCAACAACAATTTATGTGATTATTTCATACTCCACAAATATATTTACTATTATGCGTGTCTCAGAATATACATCACTACTGACTTAGGGGCGCAATTTCATTTTTTTTTTTTTTGTGGCGGGGAAGGGAGTGGGCAGGAGCTAGAAGGCATGATGCTAACTGATTAAAAGAGCCTGAGGAAAACCAGTTGAGGGAAGATCAATGGAAAGACAGAATGAGATGAAGAGATGGAATTGCGGTAGAACCGCAAAAGATGGGAATTGAGTGACTGATTGATAGAAAAAAAAAAAAAAAAAAAAGGAGGGGGGGAGAGGACACTGCAATATCGCTGTCATATGGTGCCGAAGAGATAGCGCTTGGTCCACTGAGCCGACGGGCACCAAACCCTCCACTCCAGTAACAGGCGAGCCATAAAAAAAAAAGTGGCGCCGCCAACCACGCTTCAAGCCCCGTCACCGCGACAAGGTAACTCGCCAAGGCAGGGAATCACAGAAGATGCAAGCGACAGAAACAACTGGAGGAGACTCGTACATGGCGCCAGTCCCTGACTCTAGGAAAATGGCGAAAGAAGAAGGCATGATCACAAGCTCATTAGTAACAGGGTTAAGGTGGCACGGGAAAAATTTATAGGAGCATTTTGAGACCGATGACCGATAAAACAATACATTTCACGCATTAAAAGATCATTGGCACATTGATCTATAGGTATTTGAAATGTGAATCTAATACAGCTGAATGAAGGATCCAATTTATTTTATTACTTTATTTATTTATTATTTTTTGGATGGGAAATGTTAAGAACTACACAAAATATCCCACACACGCAAACATATAAAATGAATTAAACAAAAATAAATAATCATAATAATGAAACATCAAATTGAGAACAAAAGACAACCGAAGTTTGATGAATAAACAAAAGAAAATTTGTGAAATACAGAATAATAAAAAAAAAAAAAAAAAAAAACAGTAAATTCGATTGCTTCGGAAAGGCAGTGGCACGGTAGATTATACTAGACGTGGTTTTGCTCCTCGTCTCAGACTCCTCCCACAGCTCGCTACACGCCGACTCCTCCCAGTAAGAGGAGCCATTCTTTTATCAATTAATTTCCTTTGGAGGGGAGGGGAGATAAAAGACGTATCCTTGGTGTCTTGCGGTGCCAACTACATTTCACAAATTCTCATAATCGTGCAAAACCTGCCCCAAGCTATTAATGAAGTCCCCAACCGCCCGAGCCTCACACACACACACACACACACTGGTCTAGTTCTCTCAGTATTCTGGTTACCTCAATGCTGCATCCCTATCACAAAAAACTTTGCTGCCAAAATGCTTTTATCATGTAATATCCTACAAATAAGAAATGTGTTACTTACTGCAACGCAGTCTTCCTTTTTTTTTTTTTTCGCCGTTTCCCAAGAACAGAGGTTGGCGCCATGTACAAGTCTCCTTCAGTTATTTTTGTCTCACGCATCTTCCTCTGTGACTCCCATCCTTTGCAGTTCTACCACAGACAAAGTGGATCCGATCACAGTTCACACTAAGGAGTTTTAATAAGGTTCACGCGCATGGCAAAATAAAACTCACGGCGGCCTCCCTGCATAGTACCGTGCGCGCAGGGCAGTGTTCCTCTACTTCCTCTGCTGACATGTTGCATTTTTCTTTTCCTTTCCTTTTCTTCTCTCTCTCTCTCTCTCTCTCTCTCTCTCTCTCTCTCTCTCTCTCTCTCTCTCTCTCTCTCTCTCTCTCTTACTTTTTTTTTTCAAACATGCCTCCATATGACTTTAATTTTCAGATTTTCTTCTTATATTTCGTTCACGTGACTGGCAATAGATTTTAACAAGACAAGCAAATGAAATTCATAAATAGTAAATAAGTTAATATATATATATATATATATATATATATATATATATATATATATATATATATATATATATATATATATATATATATATATATATATATATATATATATATATATATATATATATATATATAAAACATTGAGGAGCTATACCCCATCTAGCCCCGCACAAGAAATACAGCTCTACACCAAATCCCTTGTATGTTGCAACGATATTGCAACATGCATCACATTCGCACATTAAATTATTGCCTCAACATCTAAAAATTATGCTCGTGATAAGCTGAAGAGGCCAAAGTTGTGACGGTGTTCGTTCTTCAGATGTTCCAGCATCCATAAAGGCCAAGAAATGTATGTATATCTCTTGGTCGTGGTCTTTATTACGGTAGATGCCTCTTTATTTAGTACACGGAGAAATCAGAAAAAAAGACAGGACTGTTTCAAATAACGCACGCTTCTCTGGACCCTTATAGTAAGAAAAAAAAAAAAAACATGAATAGAAAAAAAAAAAAAATAGAGAAAAATAAAAAAGCTTTCAAAAGACTATTAAACATAACCAAAGGAAGCTTAAGTGATTCTCTAGCTTCCTCGTTATACAATATAGAACCCTTGATGTACTCCAAGGTAAAGGTAAACGTTAAAAGTGCATATAAATCGAGATGATTTTTTTCATGATTAAATTGACTCGGCCAGCGGAAGAAGAGGTAGCAGTGGGCAGCAGATGGCGCGCTGGACCTAAACATGCAGACGATGGCTGGAGAGCTAGAGAGGAGGTAACAGCTGATTCAAGTTTCCGAGCATGGGGCGCAGTGCACACTGCAGTAAGTGCTGCATATGTGGGAAAAAGAAGAGCACGCACCCGGGAACTAAACTACACTTGTTCCCGAAAGATCCAAGAAGGTAAGTCTTTGTGGAAGGACAGTGACACATACAATGGGGTGGTATATGTGAAGTAAAATAACAAGCAACGCAAGTGACCGGAAGATTCCCATATCCGAGAACTTCCCTTTCCATCCCTTTTATTTATTCGTTTATTTATTTGTAAGACACACTTTGTTAATTTACGTGATGAGGATGAGGTCACCAATCAGTAGCACTTGGCTGTGGCTGAGCGGACCAGTCACGATAAAAGCAAGTCACCCTAGAATGGCAAGAAATTGCAGAAGATCGGACGGTAAATCTGTAGCTTTTCTTTATCTCCTTCCCTGTGCACCCCAAACTCGGGGACTGGTGACAAGCTAGGTTTTAGAGTGGGGAAAGCAAACACAACCTTGGACTGCCCTCTTTGGATACTCTCCATAAAACTTTGGTGTGTAACAATGACAAGCATTTCAAAACTAAACCTAACCAAACATTATGACCACCTAGCTGGAGCATTCCCCTGAAAATCACTCTGATTAATCACAAAAAAAACTATGCTCCATTTCCAGTGTAGGGTACCGTTTTGATAAACAGCATCCTCCAGATGCTAAATCTTGACTTACTTTATCATGTATATCTTTTCATTTAGACCTTTTTGAACTAATAGGTCAGCAGATTTATAATAACATAAGATTTTGAATGTTTAGGAGGTCCAAGGGACAAAGTGGTTAGGAGATTGTCTGTTCCTTTTTTATTGAATTGCCACTGTAAATTTGCCTTAATAAAGTTAGTCAAGCAAGTTAATGTTTCTCAAAGATTTTTCTTCAATATTGTTCTCTAATGATTTGTGATGTGGTCCTCAGATGCTTTGCAACACTTCCTTATCTTCTGGCTCAGTGAAGAAGTGTGGCATGTGACATGAAAGAAACAAAGATCAACATGAATTTTTCAGCAGCTAGTGGACTGATAAAAATTCATATACAAACTTATTTGGTACTATATTACATCTATAATAGTTTTGTGTGGAATTTATGTAATTTTGATGATCTGGTTGATTGGTTATTGGAATCTTTATATTGACTAAAAGGAGAATCACAAAATTGTAAATGTGTTACTTTGTTGGAAATTTTAGTCTCTCAACACTTCTGCCTTCATTTTGAATGAGCAATTGTTCTAAAATGACATTTGATTGCAGACGCATGCAATGGCTGCGGGCGCTCAACATCACTCATAAAAATGAATCACAGGCTGTCTGCACTGACCACTTTGACTCCAAATGGCACGCCAGCAAAGGCCGGCTGCTCAACAATGCAGTCCCAAACTCTGTAGGTGAGGTATTGGTTACATTGTCCTTAACAATATAAGCATTGTTTATGCTCATTATCATGGAAAATAACTGACTCATGTATGACAGTGAAAGATTTTTTTACCATGTTTATTTTTGCAAATAATATTTTTTGGTTTAATTCTTGATATGGTTGTTTTTCCTCCAGGTGGCTGTGATGAACAGGATGCTGACACTTACCAGGGTAAAATGTGAAGCTCGAAAAGTTTTCTTTCCTGATTTGTTTATGATTAGCATATAACTGGATGTGCATAATATATTCTGCATTTCTCATTATTATAGTACTTCTTAGTACTAAATGTATAACTTAATGCAGATTGGCAAGAGGACATAGATGCCCCCAAAATGGGGAACACGGAAGTCATTTCAGAAGTACTGCCGTTCAGTCACAGTAAGTAAAATTTTGATTTTGACAGTTTGTTGTATTCCAGCAAAACCTTAAGATTGTGGAAGATATACTCTGCACATAGCTGTATTTGGTACCACATAGTGTTCTGCTTCATTAAAAAAAATATGTTTTTATCATTTGTCATTGTCAACTACTGCTGACCATTAACAGTGTAGGCATTGTGTAGCTCTACAGAATTTCCTCCCCAACCACAGGGATTAGATTTCCAAATATTAGGCACATGGTTGGTGATTTGGTGGGTGATGAAGTTGGCAAGTTGAAGGAATCTTGACAGAATATGCAAGAGAGAGGGAGAGAGAGAGAGAGCTGCCACCAAAAAAACTATGGTTGTTATTGCTGCATGGACCTACTGTAATTTTTATTGATGGCAGTGTAAGAATGAGACAAATTCCTCTATCAGTAAGTTCTTGGAATTCTTGGATACTTGAACCTGACGCTGTGTTTGGTGAGTTGGGGTATAATTATATAATTATGATTATGCAAATTTTTCAGATAGGGACCCTGCAGCTGGGAAGGGAGTAGTGTATATACAGACACCAGTCAATGGAACAAGTGATATATTTTGTAATGTTTGATGTTATTTAATTTACAGAGTATGATGCCAGCTTTGGGGAAATAAATAGTACTCAAGATATAGCAGAATCCTTCATTCGGATCCCAAGTCCTATGGAGGGCACAATGTATGATATAACTCGTGGAAGAGGTAAGATATGTTAAGTTTACTGAAATCTGTGCATTTATACCTTTGAATCCTCACTTATTTCAGGAGTTACCACTAATAGGAGGTCAAAAGAGAGATATAAGTGTGACACATATATACCTCTCTCTTCCGAGAGAGTGTACCAAATTCGGACAAGGCTTCCATAATTAATAAATATTTGTCTAAAACAGGATTAAAAATAGCAACATTAGTGGGAGAGAAAATTGGTGAGCTAACGAGGACTAAAAAGACCGGACTTGTTAATAATAACAGCGTAGTGTACAGCATACCATGCAAAGGCTGTACAAAGCATTACATAGGAGAAACAGGCAGGGGACTTAAAATAAGAATAACAGAGCATAGGAGAGATGTTTTAAAACAACACATCAAACTCCCTTGTATTACACATAGAAAAATGTAAACACCTACCAAAATGGGAAGAGGCTAAAGAAATTAAAGTTGGATTGAAGAAAAGAATGAGAAAAGCTATAGAGGCAGCTCTCATAGCAACTAGGGAAGTCATTAACCACAGAGAAGGTTTAATCAGGTGGGCGGGTAATTCCGCCAGTTTGGCCCTCAGGTCAGGTACAAGGAAAATCCCCAGTAAAGGCTCGTCACGTAGACGGATAATGCCACCTGACTAGGAAAATAAAATTAGGTGAGGTACATGCCGGGATGGCAATACTCTGTATGAATGTCAAATGAGGAAATTTTGTATGTTGTTATAAATAGTGTGTTTTCACTCATGTAAATCAGTCTCTCTGAGGATGGCTATTCAGCCGAAACGTTAGAGATTAAAAGAATCCTAACTCCTCCCTGGGTTTATCCCCCTTCCTAAACCCAACTTCCATTCACGTGGCAAAGTTTTGAACACTAAGGTAGTGCACTCCTGTGTTCAGAGTGATTTTTGACCATGTTTTAAGGGTGAAAACAGTTTGAAACATGTGGTGACATGATAGTAGCCAGTATAATACTCTGGCAGGTCCAGCTCAGAACTGTTAAAAATGTTGATTTGCCTGTCTTACACTAAACGCATCATATATGAATAATACTTTACTGATAAAAGAATGTAATGTCCTTTTAAAAGTGTGCATTTAAATACTATTTGAAGTAAATTGTGATTTGTGCAAATTTTTTTTATAAGAATAATAAAGAAAATTATTTAATTGCTACCTATGAAGTGACATTTTCAGTTTATGAGTTGTAGGTACTAATCAGTGCTACATAAAATGATAATTTTACAGTTTTATTTTCTTGTTAATGTGATATCAATGTTACAGGTTACAGCAACATGGACCACCAAGAGCCACACACCACGGCATCCTCTGTCCCAGCTTCTAGTCTCAAGGAGAACTTCTTGCCTTGTGAAGATCTTGGTGCAGGTGAGAAGCACTGGAAGTTCAGTAATCTGTTTAACCTTTGAGGTGTCACTCCCTGCCTATAGAGAAGTAGCCACCATATATATATATATATATATATATATATATATATATATATATATATATATATATATATATATATATATATATATATATATATATATATATATATATATATATATATTCTTTCAGGCACATGAGGTTAAAAGTGTGAGCAACCTTAGCATTGTTGAGTTTTTATGTATATTCTCAATTTACTTACAGAGTAAATCTTTTATCAAACAAATCATATACAAGTTACAAAAATATGCTTTGGGCTCATGTATAGCTTATATCCACAATTTTTTGTATTCATTCATACATAAATTTCAGAAAACTTAAACGTGTGCCCCTTTCATTGGCCACAGCACATGTAAGTGATATTCAGTTCCTTGCTTTGTGTTCTGAAACATCTCAACTATTACAGATCCTATTGCTTCAGTTGTCCTTGCTTTCAGAGTTTGAAGATTGCAAACTGTATACTTTATCCTTCACACAACCCCCTACAACAGCTGAGATGCTTCAGAACACGTGGTGGTCAACTGAATATTGCTTAGATGTCCTCCGGATGAGGAAAGGCTCTCACACACACACTAAAGTTCATTGAAATTTGTCTTTCTAGTTTCCTTAGTAGGTTTTAACATGAATGTTTTTCTTAAGAGTATGATGCTAAGGGGATGGACTGTTTTGTTACTTTTAATCTTCCATTTTTTTTTTTTTCATGTATTTATTTGTATTTGCCCATTGTTATAAGTTTTAAGTAATTTTTTTAGATATTGAATAATTTGTATTACTTAACCTGTCTATTATTTTCATGTTAACTAGATGAGGTAGGTGATGGTCATAAGTGATGAAGAGGGCTAAGGATAGTGTTCTATGCTGGAAGATGTCACAACAGTCAGGTGCTCATCAGCCATTATCCTGACTTTTTTGTCTTTTCAAAGATAACAAATGTGTTTCTCTGATGGCTGCCAAACCCAGATGTGGGATTTTATAATTCAGGGCCAGGTGTCACATCCTGTTAGAAGTGTTAGTGGAGCATTACTTCTGCAGTCTGCAACATGTTCATCAATTGTTTCCCTATTAAGTTTTTCAAAAGTAATATAATTGCTGCTGCTTGCATGTATTTATTGCAAAATGTTATATATTATTATGTTTTCAGGTAATCATGGAAATGACCCAGAAGACACCGAGTATAGTTCAGATGATGATTTTGCTTTCTGGCAAAAGATGAAAAGACGTGCAAAACAAAGGAATAAAAAGTCACTTAGAAAAAAACTTTTCCACAAGTATTCCTCGGATCAAAATAATTCAAGAAACTCTCCTATGAATAGTCAGAGGTATATGGATCAACAGTCATCACCAACAAAAGAAGGCAATGAGACATCGGATAAATTGAGCAGTGTTGTCAAGGGATCAGAAAATGAAGATGACTGGATAACTGATGATGAAGTGGATGATGAAGATCATGAAAACATTGATCTGGCCTTTAAGAGAGAGTGGGAAGAGAAACGTCTTCCACCTAACAGTAAGGAGAAGAACTTTGTATGTGAAATTTGTGGGAAGGCATATTCAAAGCCCAGTTTCCTAAGAGCACACATTGTCAGAGATCACAAAGAACATGAAGGAGCCAAGAGGTATCCATATTTTTGTCAACATTGCAGGAAAGTTTATGTCAGAGAAAAAGACCTGTTGAAACACCAGCAGCAATTCAGTGGCCCATGTGAAATATGTGGAATGGTGCTAGGATGCAGTGATCTATTTTGGGCACATAGAAGAGATCATGACAGTGTATGTAAGGTGTGCAACAAGGAATTCACGAAAATGAGTTCATTATACATTCACATGAAGATAGAACACTCAAAAAATCCATTATCTTGCTCAATTTGTGATAAACGATTCCACTGTGAATCCTTATTGAAAAAGCACATAGTAAAGGTACATGATAATGCTGCTGTGCAACAAACAATAACCAAATGTGATAAGTGTGATTTCTCAGCTAAGACACAAAGGGCTCTGAAAATTCACCAGGGTTTGGTCCATCATTCAAAGCTTGGTTTGTTTACTTGTAAAAAATGTAAAAAGACATTTAGTACTAAGTTAACATATAAGAATCATGTTGCCACCCACAGAAAAAAAAGCATTATTTGCCCTTTGTGTTCTGAAAAATTTACATCAGAGCATGAATTACAAACACATAGAATATCTGTCCATGAAGTAACATATAATGTAGGCAGTGAAAAGGAGACACTACCAAGCCATCTAAATAGCAGTCACTTGTCACAGTATGCATGTGCCTTGTGCAATATAACATTGGGTAGTAATGAAGACCTGTCTCAGCACATGCACAGGTATCATGACATGGACATAAATTCTCCCAGAGAAATTAGACTTGAAATTGAACGAGTCCATCTTTCAGAAATTGACAAAAATGCTAATGGTGTGTGGGCTGTAGGCAGTGAGGAGACACATCCTCAGGAGTTAGACAAACCCACAATGAGAGACTTGTCCACACACTTTGGCAGTTCCATTGATAAGTCAGCTTTGCTTGTGCCAGCCACTGCAATGCCTCCAAATGTGAATGTGGTGGAGGTTAATGGAGTGCAGTACCATGTTGTCAGGGAAAACCAGCAGCACTAACCTGATGTTTTCATTTAGTCCATCATCCATTTGTCATTTTAAGAGAGAATTTTACATAACATTAAAAATGTTGTCCATCAGTCTCTCCAGTCTGCAAGTATGTGAAATAAAGAAGACACTGTATTTGGTTGAAATCTTTTATCTAGAACTCAAAAAATCATAAGAATTTAGGTACTGGTATTATCTGTGATTCATTCATGATTTCCATGGCCATTCAGTAGAAAAGCAGAACTGTAATGTTATATATTAATGTATGACATTATCAAAATAACAGTTCGTATATTTATTTATTTTTTTAGACGCTCACACGGACACTTTCTGAAGCATATTTTGGTAAGGAGGAAAAGAAAATGAATTGGTTTGCTGCTAATACTTGACGTACAGTGGGGCAGCTGGCGCCACTCACACCATATGTCACTCCATTTAGCCGTGGCACTGTGCTATAACTAACGCCTTCATGCACTTCCTGTAAGCTGCTTGGTGCAAATAGTTTCATCAGCAAGTGTAGCAGCTGGGCAGTGATGTGGGGCAGTTTGGGAGTGATGGGGTTTGCCTTGGAGGAAAGCACTCAAGAAAGGTGAAGATGAGGATGGGAGGGTGGGTGTTTCTTACCACCACATCACATTTGAGGAGTTAGTGAAGGAGGGGCGAAGGGGATGTTGCCTGCACTGCCATGCTTGCAGTTGGTTTGCGCCGTGCCTTGTCAGTGTCGGGCCTAATAACTCCCACCATTGAAATTGCGCCTTGGGACAGTTATCTCGATTGGAATGAACATCTTTATGAAGTTACACTTGGAAATTACTATTGCTTTCTAGTCTGTGGAATATGTTAGGATAGAAATAAGGCAAATATAGGAATTATAAACCAGATGAATATACATAGGGGTCGTCTTTCTACTCAAGGTCTATTCAGTGAGGGGTAGACTACTCAGAGCTGATCTGATCAAGGTGTGGAAAATATTTTGTGGATTATCACATATCTCTGTGACGGATATCTTTATACCAGTGGTGGATGGCAGGACATTCTCAAAATATTTCATCCTCATATGCACACTGACTTGTGCAAAAGATTTTTCTCAGTCATTAGCCATTGGAATTCCTTGCCTTCTGAGGTTGTGCTGGCTCCCACCTTGCCACTGTTTAAAAGATTACTTGTTACTTATTTTGGGAACAGACTATATGAATATTAACTGTGTATTATTGATAATTCACTAAATGCTTACAACACACATTCCATAGTATTTTACATCAGCTATGTATGTACATGTTTGTCCTCATCACAAATATTTTATTAAAGCTGTGGCATGTTGGCATGTTTGGAGCTCCCTTCTAGTGGAGGTCATCCTGGTAAGAATAGGGGCTACTATACAAACATACTTCTCATTGGATAGGTGAGCAGTTCAGTGAACAAAAACCTTCTTTCATCGAAGCCCTTGGTCTCAGTCTTTGATCATTGAGTTGTTTTCTGTGATGCATATTCAGAAAGAACGAATAGAGATGGGTAACTAAAATGTTTAGTCAACGCATGTTTGTTCCAGATTACTCTAATACAAAATAATAATACGTAAATATAATCGAAACATTTATGAAACACAGTAAATACAGGAGTAATGTGCATGATGAATTCATCGCATCACTAAGGAAACGGTATTTGATACGAAAATGGAACAGGGAAAAACGACAGCCACAACTGAGTAGTGAGTGAGTATCTCAGTAAGCCTGCCTGCTGCTCGACACAGCTCACTTCACACACTATATTATGGTGTCCACCCACTATACATATCCTAAACGACCCACGACATCACCACGGATACAGTCATCAATCCCACTCATACACACATCGCTCATTTCATCTGCACACTATACGACACTCGTAGTGTCCAGCACTCACCCATCCCTTGATATAATCAGCCGTGGCCCTTTAATAACAAATAATACAGACAAGATCCCAGATGGCCGCTGTCGAGATTGAAAAATGCCGCGAGCCGCCGCCTTTAGTGCCACACTAGGCATTTCAACCAGCACAACTAGCGTCACAATGCAATAAGTTTGCTGAGCAACTAGACGAAAGTTGCTGAGGGTAAGGCTACTTTCTGACCAAAATTGTCCTCATACACCAACTTTCTTGTCTTGAACGAATCTCTCATTATCTAGAAGTCAACTCTACCTTACTTTATTAGTTCTTCGTCTGTTTGTGATCAATCGTTCATTCCTGCTGCTGCGCTGGTCTGTTTAGTTCATAGCTGTTTACAGCATCCTGGTTGTAATGCCGTACTAAATCTCAGTACCACAAACCACTTGCTTTACTTCACCGTCACGCCTCGGTCTACTATTTGGTTAGGGGTCTTTCGAACGTAAATATTACCTAAATATTATTTTGCCAATCGCAAGGAAAGATCAAAGACGATCATAAGCTCAAAACATGGAGTAGATGCGTGTAAGCATTAGCCATGTACAGTAGATATAGTTCGTTGTTTCGCTATCAGGAAGGCGAGATTCACTGGATCAGCCATTCTGAAACCCATGATCCGCGTTTACTTATAATTTCTGCGAAATTGTAAGAAATTATAAAGAAAATTAACGGGAATGGGTGATTTTTAAGGATTCCCTTGTTTCTAGTGACTTCATGACAAGTTTTGGGTGGAGGGAGAGGAAAGCTGTTTAATAATCCCGGTACCACTTCCTCTATCGTCATCAAGTTTGTTAATAATGACCAAGTTAACTTCTCAAGATAATGTACACCATTACTCAGTGTTAGACTAAATTCTGAAACTAGCTCCGCACCTCAACATTCAAAAGGCTCTCTAGTTGGAAACACGGGATTTTAAGGGTGTTCTGTTAGCGGATTATGAAGATTCCTGCATTATTAACAGGATAAGCACTCTTGAGAAGCCAGCTAATAATCTCTGTGGCCTTTGAAACAGTTATGGAGAGAGAGGAAAGCGTTTCAGAATATAGGCCTAAGTTACCATTGGTTTATGTTCCACTTTGCGTAACGTGTATCGATTTCCGGCGTGTTGACACGAGTGTTTGATTGCATTTGAAGTTATGAGGTTTCGAATCTATACATGACGAAATACGAACCCTGGGAGTGACGGCGAATGAAACACCAAGGGGAGGGGGGGAATAAAGAGGGGATTGTGAGAGAGATTGAGTAGAGAGAGAGAGGGGCGCGGCGGCGGGGTCGATGTGTTCAGAGATGACGAGGTTTGTGCGTGAGAAGGGACGCGGGAGTCGAGTCATGAAGGGGTCGCTCCGATGGGTTCGCTTCGAAATTGCGCTTCGATACAGTGCTCTCTCATCTAGAAGCTATTTTCACATTTATTTATCTATTTCAACTATCGTCATCTTGGTTTAAATATGAGACGGTATATATGCACATATTTCGTTAGTTGCACATATACGGGAGATCTCACACACAAAGGAAGATCAGAGAGAGAGAGAGAGAGAGAGAGAGAGAGAGAGAGAGAGAGAGAGAGAGAGAGAGAGAGAGAGAGAACAATGATAAAAGAAGAATAGGGATGGAACTGTATTCACCAGCGCGAAACAATCTGGAACAAGCTGCTTACCCGGTGAATCAGCGAACCAGTGAGGCAGTGAACCTTACCTAGGCTGTGCTGGGGAGCGGGGGAGAGGGTTACCGTGGCTGTCAGGTCAGGGCTCACTTCGACCTTCAAACTCGGCGAGCGGAGTGAGTTATGTTATTTGATTTATCTGTTTGTGTAGGTGTTGTGATGGTGCTGATGGTGGTGGATGTAGTGAAAGCGCTCTCTCTCTCTCCTCTTCAGGCACATATTTAGCACAAATGCACGTCTTAAAAGGTACATGTAATGGTTGGTCTTTGTGGTGATGCTGTCATCATTATCATTATTACCAAAACCATATGACTAGTTGCTGCGGCGCCACAAGATAAATTTTTTAATCACCACCTTATTATGACTGGTATCACTGCTGTTATTGGTTAATCTATGTAATAATGCTGCGGGCAATGATTAACTAACATCACGCACACACACGATATTCAGTTAGGTCCTTATCCAGAAACTCTTTGCTATTTCACCACGACAATTTTCAAAGGCCACAGAGATAATTAGCCGGCCTCTCAAGAGTGTTTCTCTTGTTAATAATGTAGAATGACGTTAATATGTCACTAAGAAAATGAAAACACCCTTACAAATCCGTGTAACTTCAACTATATAGAACCTTTTGAATGCAGTGGAGATGTGGGCAGAAGTGGTTCAGAATACGGTCATTATACTTGATAGCTTAACTCATTTACTACGACTGATAATTCCTGAGCTTCACGCAGACACCAGATGTTAGGCAATCAGAATAGAATGATAATTGTAGTGGATGAAAAACTAAAAATGATTTTCAATTTTTATTTGAAGAAAAGTCATCGCAAACTTCACATACTTATCTAATGACATCCAGAGGAGTATAAACTGATGCCGTAGGAAGCGATTGAAAAAAAAAATATTTAGCAGCATTAGGCCAGTTGACTCTTTGACCGCTCATGGCCATACAATCCTTATTCACAGGAGTAATCCTAGACGATTTTTCTTGGTAAAAACAAAACTACAGCCACTAAGATATTTGACCTACGTAGGTACACCCTCTTTCTCCTGCGGTATCTTTCGAAATTGTACCCCAGACTTGTATTGACATTTTATTAAGATGAAGGAAGGAAGGAATGAAGAAGGGAGTTAAGAACGGAAATTTAGATTTAAAAAAGAGATAGGAAGGGATTGGTTCTCAAGAAGAGTGGTTGATAAATGGAATGGACTCGGTAATCAAGTTGTTGGTGCAGTTATTCGGATGTTTTAATTAAAAGTCAGACAAATTTATGGATGAGGCACAAATGTTCGAACTAACTTTTTTCTCCTTTTTTTCCTTTTACCTGCGATACCTTTCTATATTGTACTCCAGACTTGTATCCTAACACTTTATTCAGGTCGAGGATAAGCCAAGGAAATGAAAAGGTAAAGTTGTTAGGATAATTTCAGTGTGAGTGAGAGAATTCCAGGAACGATTACTTGCAACCTGTCACCGAGTTTGATATATGAATGATCTGATTAGCGGGGTTTCAGTGTACATACAGGTGCAGCGCTGAGGCATTCTCGTCAGCCGTTATGAATATATGACGCAGCTTTTAGAAACATCCATGTAAATTGTTGGTATGATAGGTGCTCGTATCTTTTTATAGTGGTAACTCCCCGTAAGAATATTTTATAGTGGGAAAAAATAAGCTTGTAAGTATTTTTATTTTGTTAACTCCTTGTTCGAATAGAAACGAGACAAAAAAAAGTATCCATTTTTATTATGGTAACTCCACGTTCGAATATACGTACAACACACACACACACTCTCTCTCTCTCTCTCTCTCTCTCTCTCTTCTACGTCCTTTTATTGTGTTAACTCACCGATCGAATATTCAAAACATCCATAACAAGCACTTCAAGCTAACTCATCCGAAAATGCGTAGATGCATCAAGCCATCCTGCAGCGACAACTTTTTCTCACCCAACACTGCATTATGTCTTCACTTTCACTGCTTTAATGGGACACATTCTTTCCTCCTATTTCCAGGCGAGGAATCAATACAGTGGCCAAGGTCAGTGCAGCGAGGAGTCACCCTGGAGGTCACACTGTCTGCACTGATAGGATGGTGTTAGCTGGGAGGGACTTGTAAGCTGTGTCGTTCCTTCCCATTGAGAGGTAAGGGAAGCAGTGCGGTGTATCCTTTCTTCCATGTACGTTCTTTAGTTTCGTTTAGTTTAGAAGTATAGATAAGTCACAACTAGATTCCCTCTTATACTTTATTGGTGATTGTTTCTTTTTCTTCATATCTCAAGGCTCAGACGAAGCATTATTTAACATTTTCGCTTTAAGTTACTTCGTTTCTTTAAAATATGTATACTCAAAAAACACATTTCCTTTTTTTATTTTAGGTTAATTTTTTTTCCAGTTCCACGGCGCATAGAAGACAATTTAAACTGACTTTTGTTGCAGTTCTTACCTCTCACTGTGAGCTGAGAGGAAACACAACAGTGACCTAACTTTCGAGGTCTGTTTTTGTAGTCACTCGGTGCAGTCTGGTTTGCATGAAGGCGGCGCCACTGTGTCGCTTTGGCGCGTGTCTTTATTGCTTGAACATGCACTAAAATCGATTGGTGACTCATGTGGCTGGTGTGTCATCGGGTGTGGTGGTTCCGAGCCTCGCCGCTGCTTGCTGAGAGTCACGAATCAAGGTTCTGTGTGTTCTGTTCCCATGCGCCTTATGACATTGTTACGGCACCATAACGCCATCAGTCAGCGGTTCCTTTTCCCACGAGAGCTGATGACACAGTGACTGGCGCCTTAGCCCAGCTTCTCAAGACTCCCATCACGTCTTGTTACTCGTAGTTTCGAAAGAAAGTGCTTCTGTTTTGCGTACATTGATGACTATTGTTAACTTCATCATATGGTCTTATCTCCACAAGGTGACTGGCGCTTTAGATTAGCTTACCAAGATTCCCATCCCATCTTCTTACCTGTAATCTCGATATATTAAAAGGGAAATGACTCCATGAATGATAAAACAATAATAACCATTGTTAACTTAACCAATCAAGTGTTCCTATTCTCACGAGCGGCAATGACAAGGTGACTGGCGCCTAGATTAGTTTCCCAAGATTCCCATCTCATCTTCCTTCCTGTGATTTCGGTGCGGCAAAAGAAAATCATTCAGGTTCTCGTGCTTCGCTAATTAGGGTACGTGACTCCATAGAAGGTCGTGAAAAGACACTTTTTTATCGAAAGTTTCACAGAAATTCCTAATGACGTTATTAATTTACTAACGACATTATTTCGCTGATGAGGGATACTGATGAAGACGTGGCTGGATGAAATACGTGAGATAGTTTTGATTAGGGTACATTTGGTTTTGACGGCAGAGTTAGCGCGAACTATTAAAGCAATGGGGATGCGTGTACCTTATCGTTAGTCTTTGAGAAAAAAAATAAATAAAAATAAAAAATCGCAGGTCAGCTGATGGAATTGAGTTCGTCTTTTAGTAATGATTTAAAAATACCTATATTTCTACAACACTTCTCTTTAAGGATGATCTAGTTTGTCGATGTAAAAACTTAATATTATGATGATGACCTTTGTTTTTACTTTCTGCTGTGCTGTTATTATTATTATTATTGTTATTATTATTATTATTATTATTATTATTATTATTATTATTATTATTATTATTATTATTATTATTATTTCTATTAATAATTTGTGTAGTTTGTTGCTGTTGCTTCTGTTTATTTATTTTTTTGATAAGAGAAAGTGTTTCTACCGAGGCACGTCAGTAGTCGTGACTTCTTCCCAGCAAAGAAAAGTCTTTAGAATGAGATTGCAGGTTCTCATCGCCAATGTTTCGTCTCCATCACATATACGACACCACAGCAGTTATTGTCAATACAGAAGGCTGGAGAAAGACAGCCTGCATTCACCTGCATCACAAAGACTTCACTTGGCATATCCCACGTACCGTCACCACTCACAAACGTTCCCTCGGTACACTTTCACTTCTGCACCGACGGGACCCAAACCGCGGCCTTCTTGCTTCACTCGTACATTCAAAACACTTCCTTCTCTCTCAACGGGACAAACACTTTCCCTGAGTGACGGGAAGCATCACATCACCTGGAATGACCTTTAGATCCTCACTCACCAAAACCCTCTCCTCAGTCATACAGCGTCTTATCTTGAGTACTGTTGACTGGTGGAAGATATTGAGGTTTACAAGGATGACTTTTATGATTCCAAGGATAGTTGAAGGAGGATTCTGCATCGTTAGTAGAAAATACTTATGAAAACATGAAAAAAAAAAAAAATCTGTGTAGCCTTGGAAAATAGCTAATACGAGAACAAAGCTTTTTAGAACAACATGCCTAACACTGCCAAACCTCCTTTACGTAACATATTTAGTAAATCTGAATAAGATGCAATATATTTTTTTTCGGAGGTTTTTATCTTTTTTATTAGTGTTTCGTGCTTACTTGGAACTTATCTAGAGCACAAATAGTTTCAGAATCAGGGACCAAACTAGGGACCAAATTAGGGACCAAACCTTCCTTACACAACAAACGAGGAGGATGCAACATTTTAGGATTACTTTTTTAATTGTTTTGTCCCAGGGAATTACTTAGAACAAAGCATTTTAGGACAAGGGATCTAACTCTATCAAACCTTCCTTACACAACAAACGAGGAAGATGCAACATTTTAGGATTACTTTTTTAATTGTTTTGTCCCAGGGAATTACTTGTTTTTTGTCCCAGGGAATTACTTAGAACAAAGCATTTTAGGATAAGGGATCTAACACTACTAAACCTTCCTTACACAACAAACGAGGAAGATGCAACATTTAGGACTTGCTTTTTTAGTGCTTCGTCAATGGGAATTACTAATACTACTAAGGGTTTCAGTTTAAGGGATCTAACTCTACCAAACCTTCCTTACATAACAAACGAGGAAGATGCAACATTTGGGACTTGCTTTTTTAGTGCTTCGTCCTTACTTGGCACAAAGCGTTTCAGAATAAGAGCTCCTTCACACAGTAAACGAGGAAGGTGCAACATTTTAGGGTTCGTTTGTGTAGTCCTTCGTCCTTACTTGGCATCTGCTAACGGTGTACCCAAGACGACCATCTGCTTAGTACAGACAAGCTGGCCACTCTGACTGGTAAATATTGATCAACATTACGTAAATATTAGGCTGTGTTTGAATATACTCGCGTGGGTGTACAAATTATATCGCCATTAATTCTTGTTCTTGCACAAAGGTGTGTTCTTAATTATTCAACATAATTTTATTCAGGTTAGGGTGCATCAAGTAATTTGGGAACTCTCTCTCTCTCTCTCTCTCAACCAGTGGGTCCGAATATTTTTTCATGTAACACTTTGGGGCTTCCCTCACCATTTATATTACATCTGCATGAACTTTACGAACCAACTGAACAGAGAGAGAGAGAGAGAGAGAGAGAGAGAGAGAGAGAGAGAGAGAGAGAAGAGAGAGAGAGAGAGAGAGGGGGGGGGGAAGGGACAAAAGCAAAATACCCAGCAGATTGGAGCCGATTACCTGCAGTATTGCTTTATGATCCGCTTATCCCCGTGGCCTGGTTCCCCTTTGATTTGTGTATGAGTAATGGGAAGGCTCGCCCGTCGCTTCACCATCCTGTCCCTCCCTGGCCCCCGCTCTGGCCGCACGTGTCACAGGGGTATGCATATGTGATGGCCCAACCACGTGTCCTAGGAAGCGTGCTGACCTGCCAGTGCACAGTGACACACACACACACACACACACACAACTGGAGAACGTTAAATTTATCTCCATTCTTCTTCTTCTTTTTTTTTTTTAATTTCTCTTCCTCCTCGTCTTCCTCCTTTTCTCCTCCTCCTACGTACTTTCTATACAATGCTACGTTCACACACACACACACACACACACACATACACACACACACACACAGGAGGGAATAGAAGTGTTCAAGTGTGTTAGGTAAAATAAAATAATGATAGATGAATAGGAATAAATAAATAAACGAATCAATATATAGATAACGGTTAAAATACGAGTCTCGTATCGGCAAGGAGATATGGTTGTAAGGAGACTTAGTGCACTACAACAAACTGAACAAGAAAAAAGCAGATAAGGATGTGCAGTCATAGATTTTTTTTTCTTTTCAAGTAGAGCAATAAACCAATAAGAAGTGTTACTATAAGGAATCACAATGCGTGCAGACGACACACACCAGAGTAAAGGAAAGTATGACAATGCGTGCAGACAACACACACCAGAGTAAAGGAAAGTATGATTATTTGGTATTGAGAGGCAAAGCATTACGAATATTACACTTTTTTATTTTCAAAGAGAG
>NC_087174.1:20063107-20075607 GCF_035594125.1 Scylla paramamosain | reverse complement strand
CGCTGTGTTTGGCTAGTGGCTCCCGGCGTGTCCTTGGCGTGCGCTGCCGTTCACCTCCCGTGGCGCCGTAACAGTACAGGGAGGGGGACACGCTGATCATGGGAACCCCGCGCCTCTTACTGCGTTGTTTGCCGCGGCGGGACGCAGGCCGCGGGGCACTGCGGTCCTCATTCCACCGTCGTGAGAAAAAGACAAAACAAAAATTACTTGCGTGGTTCAAATGATTGCGTTTTGTCTCTTTCTTCCTTTTCTTTCCTTCCTCTCCTTCTCTTTCTCCTACTTCTAGGTGTTTTTTTCTTCTCCTTCACCTCCTCCTCTTCCTTCTTCTTTTTTTCTTGTAGTAGTAGTAGTAGTAGTAGTAGTAGTTGTTGTTGTTGTTCTTGTCGTTGTCCTTCTCTTCCTCCTCCTCCTCCTCCCTTTCTTATTCCACCACCACCACCCCCTCCTCTTCCACCTCATCCTCTTCCTTTTTCTTGTACCACCATCACCTCCTCCTCCTCCTCCTCCTCCTCCTTCAGAGTGTCATGGAGGAGAGAGAGGTGCTTAGACAGAGCTTCCTGTTTTTTATCTTTTTCCTTAGTTTTACGAGCCATTTTTTACCCCGTTACGAGAAGGGAAAGCGATCGGGACTGTCTGAGCCACCATCGGATCGGCTTTGTTTATACGGGCCTGCTACTTCCTCCCCAGCCAGGCGGAAGTCAAGGCTGGGGACGGAACAAGTCTGGAGTTCTCTGCGAGTGTTGCCGTGGAATCTGTTGGCTTGCTTGTGTGAAAGAGAGAGAGAGAGAGAGAGAGAGAGAGAGAGAGAGAGAGAGAGAGAGAGATGCATGGTATTCTTAATTAAACCTTTAGTCGCTTTGTCCTGATTGTTTCTTTTAGAGGAAATAGTTGTTTTTTAAGGGTATTTTCATGATTCTAGAGTGCTTTATTTTGACTATTCTTAACGAAGTCTGTTGGGGGATGTTAAGGGTTTTCAAGAGTTTGGCAATGATCTGGCGCTTTATCTTCCTTGTAATGGGTGTTAGTGGAAGTTGTTAGGGTTTTCAAGGGCGTTTTCAAGATTATAGAGTACTTTATTATTCTTAACAGTCTAGTGAAAGTTGTTGGGGTTTTCAAGAATGTTTTTTTTTTTTTTGAGTTCAGTGAGTGTGGCAGTGATTTGGGGTTTTGATCCTCCTTGCAATGGCTGTTAGTGAAAATTGTTAGAGTTTTCAAGGGTGTTTTCATGATTATAGTGAATGGTTATTGATGATTTGGTGTTTTATCGTGGTGTCTTTAAAGAATTATAGTGGAACAAAGAGAAGGCTTGTGGTTGCTGTGAAGGGAGACATGCAAGTGGTGGGCGTGACAGAGGAAGGCGCAGAAGATCGAGCGCATTGGAGAAGAGCGATCCCTGTGGCGACCCCTAAATGGGAGCAGCCGAAAGAAGAAGAAGTCTTTAAAGAATTCTAGTGGAAATTGTTGGAGTTTTTCTAGTGTGGTGTTATGATTCTAGTGTTAGTTTAATTATGATTCTCTGTTTCATCTTTATTTTTAACAGGGTCTCGTGGAAGCTGTTTGGTTTTCAAGGCAGGAAGGTTTTCTAAGGTTCCAGTGATGGTTTAATAATGGGCCACTGTTTTATCTTTTATTTTTAACTCAGGTGGAATTTCTTAGGGTTCTCAAGGGAACTGTCGTGATTCCAGTGATGGTCTGACTGATTCAGAGTTTTATCTTGACTTTTTTGGCGTGTTTAGGGAAAGTTTTTTGGATTTTCAAGGCAAGAGTGTTTTTTGTGGTTCTAGTGACAGTTTAATGATGAATTGGTGTTTTAATCATTAGTGGTTCTAGTGACAGTTTAATGATGAATCGGTGTTTTAATCTTTAGTGGTTCTAGTGATAGTCTGATAATTAATCGGTGTTTTATCTTTGTTTTAACAGGTTCTGGTGGATCTGTAGAATTTTTTTTTCAATGTGTTTTCATGATTCTAGTGATAGATTAGTAATGGAAAAAAAAAAAATACAACCTAAATAATCATATCTGTAGCCATTAAGAACTGTCATAACGAGAGAATAAACGAAATAAGACAAGACGAGAGAGAGAGAGAGAGAGAGAGAGAGAGAGAGAGAGAGAGAGAGAGAGAGAGAGAGAGAGAGAGAGAGAGAGAGAGAAAGGTGGGAATGCCAAATTAATTAACCAGGCCGTCTCGCACGTACATACCTGGCGGGGTCGCAGGTTTGGTGCATATCACGGCATGTTTTCCTGCGGGGGGCGGTGTGCCAAGCGGTGCGGGGATGGGGGCAGAGGGCGGCGGGAGGTGGAAGGGGGCGGGGGGAGGGGGCGTTCCTGGAGCCAAAGACCTCCTCACATAGGCCCTTTTACCTCAACTTTATTTTTCCTTTGTGGCTTTTTGTAAGGGAAACCACCACCGCCACCACCACCACCACCACTACCACCGCCGCCGCCGCCGCCTCCTTCACTTCCTCCTCCCGCTCTTCCTCTTACATCTCCTTCTCCTCTTTATTTTCTTGCTCTTACAAGTCCTCCTCCTTCTCCTTGTAACTCCTTCTTCTTCTCCTCCTCTTCCTCGTTCTCTCCCTCTTGTAACTGCTCCTTTTCTTCCTTATTTTTCCCTTCCTCTTATAACTCCTCCTCTTCTCTTCCTCCTTCTTCTCTTTCTCTTCCTCCTGCTCTTGCTCCTCTTTCTCCTCTTCTTTATAACTCCTCCTCCTCCTCTTCCTCCTCTTTCTCCTCTTCTATATAACTCCTCCCCCTCCTCTTCCTCCTCCTCCTCTCCTCCTCCTCTCCTCCTCTCCTGCTCCTCCATCCTCTTTCATCTTTAGCTCGGTTAGAAGGGCGCAAATTGAAACGGGATCTGATAAAGATTTTCAAGTGGCATAAAGGAAAGGACATTAATCAGGTCAGGAGCAGAAGTAACGGGGTCAAGATTGATAAAGTTAAATAAAAAAAAAGATATGTAAGGAAAATGGTTCTCAGAAATAGCATGATGGATGACTGAAATATGCTTAGTGATCAGGTTGTTAGTACTGAGTCACTAGGAAGCTGGAAAAGTGTAGATGGTTTTGTGGATAGGGATGATAGGTGGGTCTAAGTAGGCTTGTTTTATACGGAGCCTGCCACTTGTAGGCCTAATGCATTATTAGAGCTTTCCATGTGTTATTACGTCCTTATACAGTACAGATCGTCATTCACTCCTCAGATAGACTGTTTGCTTCATTCCCAGGCATGTCTTATACAGGGACTGCCACGTATAGGCCTACTGGCTTCTTACAGTTTTCCTCGTTTTCTTATATCGTTATAAAGTGCACATCCATCTTCAGTCATTATATAGAGTCTGTTTAATTCATCCTTATTTTCTCTTGTCCTTATAAAATGCATATCTCCCTTCGGTCTTTAATCAGATAATCTGTTTGATTCATTCTTATTTTCTCATGTCCTCATAAAATAAACGTAATTCTCCACATCGCCCCTCAGTCTTCAGTTAGATAATCTGTTTAATTCATTCTTATTTTCTCATGTCCTTTTAAATACACACCATCCTTCAGTCATTACTTCAGTAGTTCAATTCAATCATATACAATTTTCAAAGACCACATGATCCTTTACCTTGTTGCCGTGCCTCTTACCCACATGATCCTTTACCTTATTGCCGTGCCTCTTACTCTACCTCCTCTTCCTCCTATTATTCCACATGTAACCAACCTCTCTATACCGTTCCTTCTCATCACAGGCCCGAAGAAACAAGCACTCTCTTTTTCTCAATGTTTTCATTAAAGTTCTCTTCTTCAGCGATGCTCAACACTTCTTCATTGATCATCCTCGCTGTCCAACATGGTACAAAACTACCCCCCCCAAAAAAAAGTCTTTATTTCGTCAATTCTCCACTAACATGACTACGAGCAATGACGCCACAACACTGAGGTCACAAGGTTGCGGCTGAGGAAACATCCACAACTCTTGCCTCATTTCACAGGTCCAGTTGAGAAGCCGAATGAATTACGTAAGACCAGCTATTTTTCCGTTAATATTTCATCACCCGGCGGCGCCCTCGAGGGAAGGCGGAAAGGTCGTGACAAAATGGAGGCAGATAACAAGGGTGGTGGGCGTGTAAGTTCGCCTAACACGACCTGGCTTTATCCGCCGGGGAAAGGAACGAGTCTAGCTGCAGAATAAAGTGAGTGGCGCCTTCTTGGTGGACTGCCGGACTGTGATTCTTGTCTTTTTGTCCCTCGTCCTTCCCCGGTGACTCTGTTTTGGCTTCTTATCCTGGAAATATTCTCTCTCTCTCTCTCTCTCTCTCTCTCTCTCTCTCTCTCTCTCTCTCTCTCTCTCTCTCTCTCTCTCTCTCTCTCTCTCTCATCTATTTTCTGGTTTTTGTTCTAGTTCTTATTCTTCTCACTACTTTGTTCTTTTGTTTTCTTTTTCTTGCTTTCCTTTCTGATCTTGTTCCTCTTCTAGTTCTTGTTTCGGTTCTTGTTCGCCTAACTCTCCTCCTCTTCCTCTTCTCTTTCTTCGTGTCTCTTTTCTTCTTGCTTCTTGTGGTTCTGTCAGTGTTTGTGGTTCTCGTTGGTGGTTACGGTTCTATATGTGCTTGTGGTTCATCTCAGTGGTTGTGGCTCATCTCTCAGTGCTTGTTGTTCATCTCTCAGTGCTTGTGGTTCATCTCTGAGTGCTTGTTGTTCATCTCTCAGTGCTTGTTGTTCATCTCTGTGCTTGTTGTTCATCTCAGTGCTTGTTGTTCATCTCTCAGTGCTTGTTGTTCATCTCTCAGTGCTTGTGGTTCATCTCTGTGCTTGTTGTTCATCTCTGTGCTTGTTGTTCATCTCTCAGTGCTTGTTGTTCATCTCTCAGTGCTTGTGGCTCATCTCTCAGTGCTTGTTGTTCATCTCTGTGCTTGTTGTTCATCTCTCAGTGCTTGTTGTTCATCTCTGTGCTTGTTGTTCATCTCAGTGCTTGTTGTTCATCTCTCAGTGCTTGTTGTTCATCTCTGTGCTTGTTGTTAATCTCTGTGCTTGTTGTTCATCTCAGTGCTTGTTGTTCATCTCTCAGTGCTTGTTGTTCATCTCTCAGTGCTTGTTGTTCATCTCTCAGTGCTTGTTGTTCATCTCTGTGCTTGTTGTTCATCTCTGTGCTTGTTGTTCATCTCAGTGCTTGTTGTTCATCTCTCAGTGCTTGTTGTTCATCTCTCAGTGCTTGTTGTTCATCTCTGTGCTTGTTGTTCATCTCTGTGCTTGTTGTTCATCTCTGTGCTTGTTGTTCATCTCTCAGTGCTTGTTGTTCATCTCTCAGTGCTTGTTGTTCATCTCTGTGCTTGTTGTTCATCTCTGTGCTTGTTGTTCATCTCTGTGCTTGTTGTTCATCTCTCAGTGCTTGTTGTTCATCTCTCAGTGCTTGTTGTTCATCTCTGTGCTTGTTGTTCATCTCTGTGCTTGTTGTTCATCTCTGTGCTTGTTGTTCATCTCTCAGTGCTTGTTGTTCATCTCTCAGTGCTTGTTGTTCATCTCTGTGCTTGTTGTTCATCTCAGTGCTTGTTGTTCATCTCTCAGTGCTTGTTGTTCATCTCTCAGTGCTTGTTGTTCATCTCTGTGCTTGTTGTTCATCTCTCAGTGCTTGTTGTTCATCTCAGTGCTTGTTGTTCATCTCTCAGTTCCTGTGGTTCATCTCTCAGTGCTTGTGATTCATCTCTCAGTGCTTGTGGTTCATCTCTCAGTGCTTGTGGTTCATCTCTCAGTGCTTGTGATTCATCTCTCAGTGCTTGTGGTTCATCTCTCAGTGCTTGTGATTCATCTCTCAGTGCTTGTGGTTCATCTCTGAGTGCTTGTGGCTCATCTCTCAGTGCTTGTGATTCATCTCTCAGTGCTTGTGGTTCATCTCTCAGTGCTTGTGGTTCATCTCTGAGTGCTTGTGGCTCATCTCTCAGTGCTTGTGGTTCATCTCTCAGTGCTTGTGGTTCATCTCCCAGTGCTTGTGGTTCATCTCTCAGTTCCTGTGGTTCATCTCTGAGTGCTTGTGGCTCATCTCTCAGTGCTTGTGGTTCATCTCCCAGTGCTTGTGGTTCATCTCTCAGTGCCAGTGGTTCATCTCTGTGCCGTTGGTTTATCTAAGTGCTTGTCACTCCTGTGCGTGCCTGCGTGTCCTCACAGTGCCTGCAGTGACTCCTGTGTAGTGCCTGATTGTCACGCCTTTCTCTCAGTGCCTGTGAGTGCCTGGTGACGTCCAGCGGGGCGCGTGTACTGCCTGTGTGTGTAGTGCGTAGTGCGTGGTGATCCCCGGCAGTGACTATGAGTGCCTGGCGTGTCGTGGCTCTCCTGCAGTGCCTCGTGAGTGGCGCCTGGCGTGACATGACCCCTGCAGTGCCTCAGAGTGCCTGGTGACGCCCAGCAGGGGCCGTACAGTGCCTGGTGCTTCCTTAGTGACTCGGGCAGGCAGCGATGACTCACCAGGCCGTTGTGGCGCCCTAAAGCGGACTCACCTCCAGCTGTACCTTAAAGCTGCACCGCCGCGCCGCCCGCCTCCCGCACCTCCTCCCGCACCTCCCGCACCTCCTGCCGCCCTGCTGCTGCCCCGATGTGTTTTTTTTTTTTTTTCTTCTCTCTTTTTTCCTATTCCCCCCTTCACTTTTCTCCTGTCTGTCTTCCCTGCCTTTCATAATCGTTCTCTCTCCCTCTCTTTCCCTCTCTCTCTCTTCTCTCTCTCTCTCTTGCCTCTCACTCACTCTTTCTTTCACTTGCAATAGTGTGTGTGTGTGTGTGTGTGTGTGTGTGTGTGTGTGTGTGTGTGTGTGTGTGTGTGTTCGCTGCCAATGTTGTGTAATGTGGATGGGGTTCTTTTCTTCATTAGTTCTAAATCTCAGCATTGCGTTTGATCTTGCCCCGGAAAAGCAAAAACAAACAAACAAACAAACAAACAAACAAACAAAACAAAAAAACGAAAAAAAGAGGCAGTAGAACCGTAAAAACCCATCCCCGCTCCCCCATCACAAACTGAACTTGCGCTGAAAAAGAAAAAAAAAAACAAGAAAAGGCGACAACGCAACTCAATAGCACGGCATAAAAAGGAGGAAAATAATAATAAAAAAAGGGGGGTAGTGACGTCATGGCTTTGTTGATGTTGTGTTGTCCCCGGATGCATTATGGGGTCGGCAGGGGAGAGAGAGAGAGAGAGAGAGAGAGAGAGAGAGAGAGAGAGAGAGAGAGAGAGAGAGAGAGAGAGAGAGAGAGAGAGGATTGGGTGAGAGATTGAAAGAGGGGAAGGAAGGAGCAAGAGACAGAGGGGAGAGTAGAGATAAATGAAGGAAGAGAGAGAGAGAGAGAGAGAGAGAGAGAGAGAGAGAGAGAGAGAGAGAGAGAGAGAGAGAGAGAGAGAGAGAGAGAGAGAGAGAGAGAGTTGCCACACACCACAACCACCATCACCACCACCACCACTACCACGCCTGTCATGAACACAAACACTCCACATATTTCATCATACATACACACATACATACATGCATACATTCATACACACACGCACGTATATATACAAAATCGTACGTAACATGATGAATTTTGTTTTGTATTGTCGTGTTTAATTTTGTATCCAATTAAATTTTATGATCTTAATGGCAAGAGCACTTACGAAAAAAAAAAAATTAAAAGCGATGAAAAAAAGGAAGAGAAAAGAAAGAAAAAAAGGGATATAGAATGAAAAAGCTTAATTTTTTGTTGATTTATTTTCCTGCAATGGATCACGTGGTAATTATACTGACGTTTAATAAGTATGTAATATCATCATCGTCATTACCACCACCACCACCACCACCACCTATACCCCACCACTGTATGACAAATTTTCCATAACCTTCACCTCTCATCGTCTCTCAGTTTATTCCACGCCACCCCAGTAGAACCTCATAGGGTCACAGGGGCATGGCAGAGGGCGTAGCAAACTGGCTCTCCTGCTACTAAGGGACCATAGGGCGCGAGGGAGCGTAAACTGAATGAACAAGATAAGGATAACAGGAAATATGTATCTTGTATGTGCTTTCTCATATCAGGGGAAAAATACTAAGGTCACTTTGAGAATATAATTGCTACGCTCTCTCTCTCTCTCTCTCTCTCTCTCTCTCTCTCTCTCTCTCTCTCTCTCTCTCTCTCTCTCTCTCTCTCTCTCTAACGACTTACAAAATGAGGATGTGAGGCTTCTCCGTTAATTATGTAGGGTTATTATTTTCTGTACCAGTGAGGGTGCTGCGCCAGACACGCTGCTGCTGTCACTGTTACTGTTTTGTCGTGACTCTGAGCTTTCTGTCACTGTTGTAAAGTGAAAGGACACTTCGAAAACACAGGGAAGAAGTCAGACTAATTACAGAGATCACGACAGGGAGGAATTCTTGAAACTTTTTACACGAGAATAACCGAAAAGGGAACCAACGAACCAGCCAACCAACCAACCAACAGTTAACATCGCTACTTTATCTCCCTTTACTGGCAAACTCCCGAATTGTCTGCCAGCTTCCACTACCCACCATTTTCCTCCGTTATTTTTCGCTCCAAGGTACGACTTAAGTAACGAGAAAAACGAATACGTGCCACGTCACCTTAGAAAAATAAATTGATATTGGATTCTGAATAATACTTTTTTTTCTTTCTTTCTGCCATGTGTATGTGTGTGTGTGTGTGTGTGTGTGTGTGTGTGTGTGAGTGAGGGAGTCGGAATTTTAACTTACTTTTTTTACCCGTTTTCTTTATCTTCAGTCGTCCGCTGCTGGTTTTCCTCCACTCGTGTGAATCTTGGACTTGATACTCACGTGAAGAAGAAAGTCATCCGTGATAGTTTACTCTGGGAATCACAGCGGTAACTTGGCCACACACAAGCTGCGTCCATCGCGTGAGAAACAAGAAGATTATTACACGCAAACACAAAGGGACGGAGGGGGAGAAAAAAAAAAATCTTAGCAACACAACATGCCTTAGCTCCACGCGCAAGTTTCTCTCGTAAATGCGAATACAGTGAGGCAGGGATCTTAAATGTAATTCCCTGTTTTATTTGAAATTCATAGCTAAAGAGAATTGTGTAGCTGTTAAAATATAAATAAGCCTTGTAATTTGAATTTTTATAGTGTTTGTTTCCCCTCTATCCTCATGTAAGTTATAATATTAATTAGACATTTAATCTGAATTTTCCTACTGTTCTGCTCTCTCTCTCTCTCTCTCTCTCTCTCTCTCTCTCTCTCTCTCTCTCTCTCTCTCTCGTTAGCGGTAAATACAGTTTTGATACATTTAATGAAGTCTCTTGATATTTTCACTAATTAAAGCTGTAAAATGGAGTTGGATTTATAACAGGGCGTTGTTTGACATTGCTGCGAGCGAGGCGTGTGTGTGTGTATGTGTATGTGTGTGTGTGTTTTATCGCCCTCGTCTGCCTGTCTGCCTGTCAATTTGTGTGCGCAAATTCCCCACTCCCTCCTCTCTCTCTCTCTCTCTCTCTCTCTCTCTCTCTCTCTCTCTCTCTCTCTTTGTATGTGTTATTCTTTTATTTTTCTTCCATTCCGGTGGACTAAATGGCAACAGAGGCAGAGGGGTGGCGGAAGAGGAAGGGGGGGAGGATAAGAGTGGCGGTGGCGGTGGTGGTGGTGATAGCGGCGGTGGTGGTGGTGGTGGTGGCGGAGAGAGTGCTATACTGGTGGTGGTGGTGGTGATGGAGGAAATTATATTATACACTAGAGTTACTGTACTGGCTTTCTTTCTTTCTTTCTATTCTTTTCTTTGTTTCTCCTTCATGCACTTATTTCTTACGTTTTGCTGGGAATGAGCGTGATAACAAAATCTGCGTGTGAAATATGAAAGTAATGAAAATAATGAAAGCAAGAATCAAATTAATCCTCGTTGTTTATTCATTTATTTTCGTTATGTGTTAGAGAGATAAGCTCGACGATGAAAAAAAAAATAAATAAATGAACAAGAAAAAAAAAATTTGATCCTGATATTGTTCCCTGGAAAAAAAAAGTAGATAAAAATCGAAAAAAAAGATGCGAGAGAGAAAGAAAAAAAAGCCATATTTACTTTATCGTTCCTTAACACATCCCCCCCCCAAAAAAAAAGACGAGAAAATAAAGCAAAGCAAACATTATATTATACTCGATTACATTTCTCACCATTACGTATACCATCATTACATTTTCTATAGCATCCGTAAGAGAGAAAACGTGTCACCTTATTGCAAACAGCATCTGAAGTTTGGCAATTGCTTTGTTTCGCCTCCACTCAAATTGAAGCGTGTTGGAGGTTGGTGACGCGGCAGAGGAGGGTGAGATGGAAGAGGAGGGAGATGATAAAGGAGGAGGCGGAGGAGGCAGAGAAAGGGAGACGAGCAGAACAAAGAGCTGGAATAGGAGCAGGAAGCAGGAGAGGGAGAGAGAGAGAGAAAGAGAGGAACAACGGGAATAGCAGGAAGAAGAGGAGGAGGAGGAGGAGGAAGAGGAGGAGGAACAGGTGGGGGAAAAAGAAAGAAAGGAGAGCTGAAATAGGAAACAGAAAATGGAAAATAGGAGAGAGGGCCAACAAAGAGAGCATGAAGAGGATAAGGAAGAGGAGGAGTAGAAAGAGTAGAAGACGAGAATGAAAACGGAGATAGAGGAAATGGAAGAGAGAAAGAGAGGGAGATAGGAAAGCTGGAATATAAAGAGAAAACCGAAAAGAGGAGAGAACCAAAGAGGACGTGAACAAAAGTAGGAAGAGGAAGTAGAGGAGGAGGAAGAGGAGACAGAAGAAGGAAAAACAGGCGGGAAAGAGAGGAAGGAAAGCTGGAATGGAAACAGAAAACGGAAAACAGGAGAAACAAAGGGAATACGAACAGAAGGAAGGGAGAGAGAGAGAGAGAGAGAGAGAGAGAGAGAGAGAGAGAGAGAGAGAGAGAGAGAGAGAGAGAGAGAGAAGGAAATAGAAGGGCGCGAAAGAGTAAGAGAGTGAAGAGGAAAACAGGAAAAAAGAAAATTAACAAAAAACAAAAACAAAACAAAACAGCAGAGAAATCTAAAAAAAAGAAAGAAAATAACAAGAAAAACAAACATAAACAAAACAGCAGAAAAAAAAAACACACAAGAACAAGAACAGGAAGAAGCAGATAAGCAGAAACAGAAAGAGAACCAGAAACAGAGAACAACAGATACAGAGACACGCAGCAGAGAGGGAGGATAATGATAAAGATAAGGATAAAGAAAGGGAGAAAGAAAGGATACACAGACCCTGGAATTGAGACACGGAAGGTCCTAGGGGGGTGGGTGGGGGAAAGCCGCGCCCTGGACCCCCCTGTGAAATATCTAGGTCAGTAACGGGGCGGTCAGTTTGCCTCACACGCCGCGGCTCATCTTCACTATTGTAGTTGGAAACGAGGCTTGTATATTTTCACCATTTTTTCACTATTTTACATCGCCCTGGTCTTGAGCGCCGCAGTGTGAATGGCAGAGAAGAAGAAGAAGAAGAGAGGAGGAGCGGGAAGATATCAGGAGGAGGAGGAAGAGGAGGAGGAAGAGGAAGGGTGTAAAAGGCTGGTGGGGGAGGAAACTGAATGATTGATGGATGGATGATAAAGGGACAAAGATAGGAGAGAGAGAGAGAGAGAGAGAGAGAGAGAGAGAGAGAGAGAGAGAGAGAGAGAGAGAGAGAGAGAGAGAGAGAGAAAGAGAGAGTTTTGTGACATGTGAGCAAGGGAAGCGTATAGGGGAAGCAGGAAAGGCGAGGGGAAAGAGGTACGAAGGGAGAGGGAAACAGGGAAACACGAGAGGGGAGAGGGAAGAGGAGAGAGGGGAGAGGGAAGGAAGGGGACACGCCGAGGTCCGCAGTGCTACTTTAAAATATCGAATCTGACGTTTTGTTAGATAATGCTCGTGCGTTTTAGGTGTGTGGGTGTATTTGTGTGAGTGTATGTGTGTGTGTGTGTGTGAGAGAGAGAGAGAGAGAGAGAGAGAGAGAGAGAGAGAGAGAGAGAGAGAGAGAGAGAGAGAGAGAGAGAGAGAGAGAGAGAGAGAGATAGGTATGTGCATTCGTGTGTGGCTTCTCGGATTCTCCTTTCTTTTCTCTCTCTCTCTCTCTCTCTCTCTCTCTCTCTCTCTCTCTCTCTCTCTCTCTCTCTCTCTCTCTCTCTCTAGTTTTATTCACAAAATATCTTTCTATCTTTCACTCTCCCTCGGCTTCGTGAAGGGGAGAGAGGAATCTATATGTTTGTTTGGGCGTCTGTCCGTACGTCTGTCTGTACGTCTGTCTGCCTGCCTGCCTGCCTGCCTGCCTGCCTCTCTCTCTCCCTGCCTTGTGTGGGTCAGCCGGCCCTTTGCAGTGTTCTTATTTTTCTTATACTCTTATGTTTTGCCTGTTTGTTTGCTTCTGTTTGTTTCTGTGTGTCTGTGTGTCTGTCTATTTGCTTCTGATGCCTTTGCCTGTCTGCCTGTTTGTCTGTCTGTCCATTTTCTTCTAGCTGTTTATTATTATTATCTATGTTTTGTCTGTCTGTCTGTCCAAAAAAA